>NC_092207.1:60277234-60453374 GCF_043381705.1 Parasteatoda tepidariorum | reverse complement strand
AAGATACCTATTATTTATTTTACATATTTATAAAGAAATATTTTAAAAACACGCAGTTTTAAAACAATAAAAAAGTAAATATTTATTATCTCTAAGGAGATACATATATTTAATAATATGATTATAATACAATTATAAAACTAATTACTATGTGTAAATTTTCCGCTTTTGATGAAGCAAATTTATCAATAATATCATCAAAGTTGATCATTTCAAATTTTTCTCTTTCCACACTTAAAAATGCCAGGTCACTTAGGTGATCTTGTCCCACCGTTGATCGTAGATATGTCAAAATTAATTTTAATTTGCTGAATGACCATTCGCAGTTAGCAATTGATACTGAGATAGTCAGGAGTATTTGAAGTGCCACTCTCAGGTTTGGAAAAACATCTTCTCCATACGGGATTATAAAAGTAAGAAATTCTAATGGAGTTTTAAGTTCAATTTCTTTTCTACAAAGGAGTAACATTTTACAGTCACATTCTTCGATAAAGAGTTCTATTCCATTGAAATCTGTATTATACACTGTACAAACATACAAACGATTTTTGTACAGTGCAAATATTTGGAGATAATATATGTAACCACACAGCGTAGATGCCATAAGGAAGTGCTGACAGATACAGGTCGAGTCAGCCAGCCATTAGAAAAGACGTGTCATTTCTATTATGAATATATTATTACAGTTTGATTAGTGTTCCTTTTTATTTACGAATTAACATTTATCATATTTCACTGGCACTAAATTTAAAATATTTTTTGCAGAAATAAATTATAATAAAAATAAAAATTATCCAACAATTTTTTTTGTTTTGCTGACCATTTGGCGCCCCTTTGTGAGTAGCGCCCGGGGCATGATGCCCCCCCTTGCTCCCCCCTCGCTACGCCACTGGAGGGAAGAGCCAAGACCTGATGGAAACGGTCTTCTCTCCATGCAAATTTCACTCTTTTTTATATGAAAGCTATAAGCCAGTGAAAATAAAGCGGCGAAATGATTTCGGATGCCACCATTCTACCTTTCGTTACATCAGCATCATCAACAAAAACATGCGTATTTGTTTTGGTACGGTTTCGTTACCGTATTCTTAAATTATTTATTTCAATTGTACTACTTTCACTTTAGAAGTATTCAAACGTTTTGGTAAAATCTGAAGATGGTTAAGGAACAGTTTAGAGAGTCTGATCTCTCTATGAAAATGTAAGTAATTATTTACCTTCTACAAAAAGAAAATTTTAACTCGCAAGTCTAAAATTTTTTTGGCAAAGCTCTATTTTTGTGGTAAGAAAGGACTGCTTAATAAAATCTGCACAACCTATTAATTTTCAAGATATCAATTTTAATGTTAAGAAATAATCTAAATTGGAAAACTTATCATATTACTTATCAATTGATTAGGCATACATTTCGTATGAACACCCAACTTTGACGTTTAGTTATCGGAAATCCTTTTTTCTGTGGGGAAAGATTTTCTTCCAAGTTCTTGTGCCTAAATAATTGACAAGTTTTGGCAACTTCCAAGAAATAGGAAGGAAAAAAATGATGTGTCTGAGTTTTACCCTGGGAATTTGTCGCCTTCTGTGTTGTTTCTTTTTAGTTTCTCTCGTGCCACTTATCGGTTGTCGCCAAAACTTGAAAATTGTTGGTACCACCACAGAAATCTTCTTGAACTCATTTCATCTTAGGTTCCTAGAATATAAACTTCCTTCGAAAAGAAGAAAGATAGCATAAAAATAACTTCAACAAAATAATCGTTAAGTTTTGGCAATTTTCAGGTAGTGGTCCCCTGAGAAACTAAAAAGGAGCATCAAATTAGTAGGTATCCCTAGGCAAACCTCTATGTGATTTTTTTTCTCCAATTTTTGATAGTTTAATATCCTTTCAGTGTAAACAGGTAGAGTAAACCAAAAGGATAGGGTAAACTTTGTGTGATGTAGCTGAGGAATTCTTGTCAGTGTGTTCTATCATGTATAGGTCAAACCAAGTGTACACTTATATTTGGACTTGAACATGAATGTCAAAAATCAGGATATTAGATGTTCTTCCATCAGCGTACATGCTTGGAAACTTTCCCACTGAGCTCCCTGATGTCTTTTTTTTACCACAATTCTTTTTATCACCTTCTTAAGACTTGTTCATCTGCCCTGATCGGTTAAACCACTTTGCATGTGTTTGTCTCTTTATTTTTATAATGTCATTTAGTGTTTAGACTTTGAGGAAAGTTTCTTATCTAGATCAGCGATTCCCATTTTTTTTTTTTTTTTTTAAAACTCTGAATAATCGATTTCCTTTTGACAGAACCCTAAGAAATTATAAATAAAGTTTATTGGCAAATGTGAATGTCTAAAATATTATTTTGAACTATTGAAACAACCTTTTGGGAACTTCTGGTCTAGAGAACTGAAACTATAGGATGTCCATTTCTATGCTCTATTTGTATTCTTATTGTTTTTCTCATTAGAAGGGATACTAATATGTAATTATCCTTGTGGAAAATTTCTGTGCTAATACCTGCACTAAAAATGTCATCAAGTTTTGGCAACAACTGGGCTGCAGTTAGCAGAAATCTAAAAATTAAAATCACTGAATGGAATAAACTGAAGGGGTAAAACTTGTAACTATTTGGAGGCAAATAATATATATTTTTGCAAGTTGAAAACCTGGGCAAATGCAGTTGGCATGCACAGGTGCATAATAAAAATATCCCTACTAGCTGTAATTCTTTGATTAAAGATAATTTTAAATGGTCTTATAATGAAATGTTACAGAACTTATTTTTTTATTAAGTTTTCTAGTAAATTTATAAATCATTTAAAACTTGGTTAATTTAGTTTTTTTTTCTTTTTCTCTTTTTTTTTATGCAATATTTAATTAGATTTTATCAATGGTAAAATGTGTTCTAAATGTTTCCCTCACATATCAATGAATTGAATGAAATTGCCTTCCTTTTACTGGACAATCACGTGTTGTCTTAAGAAAGTTAGGAATAATGTTTTTTAAAAATTGTGCACAATGTTTGTGCTTTAAGGATATGTTCCAATCGAACCTCTTCATCGCAAAATAAAAAATTTAAAATATTCATACCACTTATTTATCAGCTGGGAACAAACCATGAGTGAGATTATAAATTGAAGACCTGCAAAGCTTTATCTGTTGTAAATGAGTGCTGATCTCAGTGATGTCTTGATAGATTCTGTGTCTAGACTGAGCCAAGTATAAGATGAAGGAGGTATGGCTACAAATACAGTAAAAATCTGTTATAGCTTCAAATGCAATCATTATGAGCACACATTTAATTTGAAATGAGCACACAATTAATTGATTGAGCACACAATTAATTTAAGAAATAAAGACAATCATAAGACATTATTGATGACACTGAAAATTGTTTCCTATAAGAAAATGTTCTGTTCTGTAAAATGTTCTGAAGAAGGGTAACAAAAAGACACATTCTTTGTGTGGAAGTGTGTGGCAGGTTACCTAAAAGTAGCAGAAAAATTTTTATTTCATAAGAAATCTTGTTTATTAGTCTTAGTCACCTATTTCCATTTTACTCTTTTTAATGCAGCGTTCTTCCTCACTTAAATAGCAAAAGATTTATTTCCTTCAAAAAAAATTTTACAATATTGGAAGGCTAGTAATTTTTTAACTTGTCATAAACATTAAATTTCTGTGCATTTTGCCAGCGGCTTGAAAAAATTTTATGTTTGCAGACTTCTTGCAATATGCCGTACTCGAGCTTTTATCATACAACATATGGTAAAAGTTAAAACATTTCTTAAAAACATTTTCTCTACCTTATCCCAGTTCTTATTCAATTTCTCATTATTTAATGCTAAATTAATATGTATTCAATGGAAGAGAATCATTTTTTGAAAACTAACAAATTGAGATTAGTTTAAACATTTTTAATAATTAATTAAAAGGTTTTTTTTTTTTTTTGCTTTTATTATCCTTGTCCGAAATTAACATAAAAATCAATTAACTACACACTTATAAGTTGTTTCATACTGTTCATTACAAGTAAATATATATACATTATATCTTTAAGGCATTTGAAATAATTTTTTCTATAAATACAATGCAAAATATCAAAAAATTTTAATTCGAGACAACACGAGCAAAAGGAATATAAAACTGATTGATGGCACAAAAACTTTATTTCTTACTTATTTTATAACATATATATGTAATAAAACTTATTTATTTTGAAAATAATTCAATTTTCTTGGTGTCTTTTTTTATAGAAGCAAAATTTGCTTTGGATTACAAAGTCCTGCAGACATTAGACAACAGTCACATATTAATTGTGTCAATAGATATCTCTATGAAGAAAGAACACATAAAGCCATTCCTTATGGTGTCTTGGATCCTAAAATGGTACAGATATTTGCTTATAGTATTTGTTATTTTATAAAATAAAAAAATAAAACCTTTGAATTGGTTTTGTTTCCTATTTTACATTAAATAAAAGTCTAAAAATATGAATGGAGGAACTTTTATCTGATACTTGATTCCTTCTGTGTTTAGAAGCATTTTTTCTTTATTGATGGCAATTTTAATCTGACTAATCTTTTAGACTTTTAGTTTTTTTTCTTCTAATTATTATTTCATTTTATTTCCGAAAAATGATTTGTAAAACAATTTTTTTTTCTCTGTTATATAAGTGACTATAATAAGGGCTCTGTTTAGAAGAAATTTGAGTCCGTTAACCGACCCTTCACAACATATCTTTTCATAAAAACGGAACCGTCACAAAATATTTTAACTTAAATTATTTTGTGAAGGGTCCGTTTTTATCTTATAATTAGACTCTTCACAAATTTGATCATCTTCATTATTGTTTTGTTAATCGAATAAATCCTTCTCATGGGGGCGGGGGAGAGACAGATGTAAATGAACTAAGTTTTGTCTTCGGCAGACGCTTCTTCCTTTTTTAGTCCAAAAATGAATATTTTGCGTTCAGCAGTATAGGCTAAATACCAAATATTTGTATGTTGCATCTCTTATTTAGTAGCAGCAATTGCTGTTTATCTTTTATAATTTAATTTTTTTAATTATAATTTTACAGTGTTGAACATAATCTTATATCTCTTTACAATTTAAAAACTCCTTGAATAAGTTTTTTGTTACAACAGGACCCTATTTGCACAAATTCACAAAAGCAGGACCCTGGTTGAAAGAATGTGACTTAACGTTTATTTTATATTCACAAATTGCGAGTAATTTTTGTACAATTTTACAAAAACGGACCTTTCACAAAATGTCTGGACAGACCCCTGAGTGCATATGTGTATCATTTATATTTATTTGATATTCTAAAACTTGCTCTTTTAGTATCTAAAACTTCTCACAGGTTTGTAGTAGTTTCTATTTGTTTATGTTATGGAAATTGTATTGTAATTATTGATACCCTTTATATTTTTTGCTCACTTTTCATCATCTTAAAGCCCAAGTCTCATTGATTAATTTGTTGTTTTATTTTTTTCTCTATTGTCTTTTTATTTATGCAACTGTATAATAGAGGTTCATTATTGTAAGTTAAATATGATGAATAATTAAATTTTTATTTTTTGTCTAGGGAACAAGTAGAAAGGGCATTAATTGTGAGACTTGTGGAAAGCCAGTGAGTGACTGTATAGGGCATTTTGGTTACATAGATTTGAACCTACCTGTTTTTCATCCTGGCTTTATTCCTTTCATTCGAGCAATTCTTCAGATGATATGCAAGGTATGACAAACTTAAAGTACCTCAGAACAAAGTTTGTGCGTGTGTGAAAATTCTTCACTGTTTCAAGTTATTAATCTAAAAACATTTTTTTTTTTTATTTCCAATGAGCTGCACAATCGGTCTTGCCGATGAGCAGACCTAGTGCGTTCTCCAGAGGTGGTATCCACTCTTTCAGGACCACCACAATGGGTGAGATACCGCTGGTCATGTTAATTTGGACGTCTAGTTTCTGCCACACTAGATGGCAGCACCGAGACTCTATTTGGATGCTAAAGTGCACTAGGAATTTAATTTTGCCGGAAATGCCAAGAATCTAAAAACATATGAACTCATGATTTTATTGAGATCATTTATACAATAGGAGTGTAAAATGTGTAATAAGAGCGAGGTCAGAATTTTGTTAGAAAGAAACCTTTTACTTTCAGGACAGTGGAAGAAACTGAACCAAATGAAGGAACTAAAAATAACCAATACAATTGTTTAGCAATAAGTATTAAAATATTATGTCAAATGATATTTTAAAGTGGTCCTGAGAATTATACACAATTATAATAAGATTAACAAATTTCTCAAAAGCATTGAAATTTCTTCTCTGCACATTTTTTTTTAAAATATACATTTTGCAATTAATATTAAAACTTTAATTTATTTTCTGCATTGTTATTTACTAATTATCATTTCTAAAATAATAATTAAATATAAGATAATGATCTAATTATCTAGAAGTTAGTTAATCCGGTTTTCTGCACCACTTGAAAATAGCAATTATTAAACATTTACAAGGTGTATTTTCTAAGCTGAGACAAAATAACAGAAAAAAATACTAATACTAATTTTGCTGAAGAAATTTGTAATCCTTGAAGGATTAATAATCCTAATTACATGATCAAGCAGGCACATCCCTACCTTTTAACAATTTAAAAGCTTCCATAATATACCTTACAAGGGCAATCATTCATCAAATTTGACTTGGAATGCATTTCGGTAGATTAAACATTCTCTAAGATTGGGTATGGTTGGAGAAAATAAATAACAATGGAGGCGATTGTTAATGATAGTTTCGAAGAGAATTTTTAAGAATTTGGTTTTTGCAAAAATGTTTCAATCTCAAAACATCATCCATTGTAAATATTTGATAACTATTTCTGTCCCCAAATATTGTTTCCACTGGTGGTTTACCAAAATGACCGAAATTGGAAAAATGTTTCTCCCCATTATAATATTTCCTCATTTATTAAAATGGAAAAATCGGTTTTGCTGTATGAAGAAGAGAACAGATTAAAATACGACTTTTTACATGCAGAACTACAGTGGGTTAATAAGCATTTTAGTGTTGTAGAACATGATTTTATCCTTTCTCCGATTATTTGTGTAACTAAATGTTAATTGAATGTGATCTATGATTGATTCGATGAAGAATGTGAGGCTTCTTTATCAAAAATGAACATTTGAAAGCATCAAATGTGGTATCTGTTTAATATTGTTTTCCATTAAGTTGCATGTTATATAGTATTTAGCCACAAAAGCTCAATTTTAAAACTGGTACTTGATTTTTTGAAGGAGAAAAAGGAATATCAACAAAGCTGAAAAATGCAAGCAATAAGTGTATTTATACAAGATCGTGAAAGAACCATCATTCACTGTACCTACTTAATAATCATTTCAGTTGTGTAATTGCTTGTTTATTATACTATTTAAGCTTTCTAAAGTAGAATTTTACGATTTTTGAAGTTAAATATTGTTCCACAATAGTACATAAATTAAGAATTTTATTATTTGATATTAACCACATGTTAATAGTAGTAAATGACCCAACTCTGAAATTAGCTGTTCATTTTAATTTACAATTCACTCATAATGAAAAGTGGAGTATCATTGAAAGCCGATAAACTTACTGCACAAAAAACTTCAAGTAACTTCCAAGAGAAAAATAATTTTAAATAATCTTTATCGTTATAATTGTTATTGATTAGCATTAATATTAAAGTTATTATAATTATAATTATCTAAAAAATTAGTAACATTTGAGAGAAAAAAATTTATATTAAATCACGTATTCAATATATTAACCTGTTTCTTAAATATATTTAAAGCTAATTAAAAATATTTGAGACCAAAGGTCACAATATTACGGGGTTAGAAAGTTCAAATTCCAGAGAGATAAATCACACTTAGAACATTTTTGCAATTATGGAATTACATGTTATAGAACATGTTTTGTTATTCTTTCAGAGCATGTTTAATTGATTTTTTACTGCCAGAAATTAGAAATGTAAAAACTTCTATAACTCCATACATCTGTATAGTTTTATTTTCCTTGTGTTATTGTGGAGTTTTAATTGAAAATAATTTATGATACGTTTAGTTGTGAATGTTTACTTTACTGAAATTTACGAAAAAGATATGTGAGCATTTCTGTAGAGGTCTTGTTTTAAAAGAATCGATGTCTTTTACAAAAATTTGAGGAAAAAAAATTCCCTCTTGTTTCAGAAATGTGCACACATTCTTTTGAATGAGCAGGAGAGAGAGAAGTATGTCCAAATTCTTAAAAAACCTAACATGGATTACGATAGACGGAAGTCTTTAAGAAAAGAAATCCTGGAGAAGTGCATGAAGAAAAGTGTCTGCCCATATTGCAATGAAGTAAATGGTAATGTTTAAAATTTTCAACTTATTTAATATTTCATTTTAAAAGGTTTCCATTTGGTAGTTGGTAAATTTTTAAGGTTGGTTTGCAAATTATTTCTAATGATTTTTACCTACTACTTCAATGCATTCAGAAAATTTAAGTAAGTACATCGTGAAATAAAAGAGTACATTTAATCTTTAGATATTTTGTACTTTAATAACAAATCTAAAACAACAGCTGAATAAAAAATATCAGAGGCAACAAATTACAATAATGAATTAAATAAGAGCTGTGAATAAATTTTCTCCATTTGTTTGATTCCTCCTCTCAAGGCGAGTTATCTTCTTTAAATATAAGTGCATCCTAAAGGTGCTTAAGTAACCTTTCCACCCTTTATTCTGTTTTTATGTTCCTTAATGTGTGTTCCTTGAAAATGTAGGGTTCCGTAGGTTCTACCATTCAATACTTCCATAATTTTTATGAAATATATTTCTGTAAAATGCCAATGAAATGATAAAGTAAAATTTCAAAAATGTATATAAAGTAATAGATTTAATGTGCATCTGCAATGCAATGCACCCACCAGATTCAAATCTTTCAACTTTATTAAATTCAAAGTTCACTTGCGTTATGGTCATTTTTTTAACACAAAACGTGTATTTCGTTAATAATTGTAGATCTATATCAAATTTTAACCACTAGGCAACTGTTTTTTATACCTATGCTCTTGATGCCGAAACTGGAATCAAATACAGGGTTATTCATAATTCCCTCTGTTTACTACAACCTTAAGTTTACTACAACTGGCTTCAGTGGTACATGTTACTGTCATCTACCGGCAATTGCTTAAATTAAAACTTGAATACTTTCGGAATAATTTCATGTGTTCTTTTTTGCCATATTTGTCATCGTTTTTTTTACTACAACGCTTCGAAACACCGGAGGGAATTGTGAATAACCCTGTATTGCAACCCTATAAAATCCAAAGTTCACTCGTATTACAGTCAATTTTAAGCAAAAGGGTTGGGCGTGCAAGGCGATATCACTTAACTTTAAAAATACATGATTCTAGAGTATCCCGGGCAGTGGAAATTAACCTTTAAAAAAACATCAGTATAGATAGGGATGCACAACCTTTTTGAGTGAAGGGCCACTTGCACAGCAGGTTGACTAATGAAGGGCCACACGCATATTTAATCAAGTTGGAGGCAAATATGATCATTTTTATCAGTAAACTGAGTAACATATTTTCAGAAAATCATATACTTTTAATTATTGAATATGCCAATGCTATCACTATACCATCTAATTTTTTTAATGCTGATTTGTTTATTTTGCTATTTTATCCCTTTGTTTTTGTATCATTCATTCATTATTATTCATCATGTTCATTATTTTAAAACCATGTGATACATGGTAAGCAAATATTTATTTTTGAATGGTAGCATATTTTTACATCCATTACCCTGTTGTGTTGAAATTATCTAAAATATGCCTAGTAAAGTTGAGTGTTTTATTTCTCCTGTTTGACTAGCAGCATTATGAGTATGTATTGTCATAAATTACTTGCGCTCTATTTGGTACATCTGTCTTTTATGCCCTTCTATTATATATGTGGGTAGATTTCAATCTTTTCTTATTCCTGACTGTTTATAGGTCAAGTGAAAAAAGTTGGTTGTGTTAAGATTGTACACATCAGGCACAAAAAAGAGAAGAAAAATGCTGCTTTTTCCTTAGAACTGTTAGAGACATATCAAGAGTCCTTGAAATACAATAAAGAATTAGAGCAGCTGAAAAACAAGTTGTATGAGGTAATGCATAGACTGCAGCACAATAGTATGCTTATAATTAGTTGGGCCTGATGTATTAACTTATTATTATACTTGCAACTAATATTGTTTATTCAAATATTGTTTATATAGTACTTGTTTAAATATTTCAGAAAGACTTAAACCCTACTGAAGTTCTTAAATTGTTTGAAAGAATTGTTGATGAGGTAAATATAATTTTATCTTTGAAATCTTGTATTTTCATGTCAGAATAATTTAAATTTAGTTTGATTATTTTGTTTCGTTATTGAGAAACATTTCAGATTTTGAGCTACTGAATTTAAATTTTAAAAAAATATGTGTAAATTTGTGTGACTTTTTTTCTGCCAAATAATATTTGCCATGCATAAGAAGAAATACCCTGAAATTTCTCAAATTTTGATGCACGTTGTTGTAATGAAATAAGGTATCCTTTTACTTAGAAATGTTTTAAAAAAAGTACTTGCAAAAAGAAATTTTTAAAAAAAAAAGACACGTGAGATTTATTTATTTTAGCCTTTTTTTTTAAGTAGTTAATAATGATGCATTTCTATTCCATTTTCAATAATTTTGAATCATTCATTTGCTTAAATTAACTTTTTGATTAATTAGAAAATAAAATTCGCAGAGTAACTTTAAAAACAATCTGGTTTAAATCAAATTAAAGGTTTTTTTTTTTTCAATAATCAAAAAAAAAAGTACAAATCCTGCTTATGATGTCATTACTTATCGCTTGAAATAGAAATTAACAAAATTGCATGAATTTTGTTTTTGTTGCCACATTTATTTAGATTTGTGTTTAATAGGATATTCCCCTGCTTTCAATGAAATCATCTTCTGGACGTCCGGAGCATTTATTGTTTTCCAAACTACCTGTTCCTCCTCTCTGTATTCGACCATCTGTCATATCCGAATTGAAATCTGGGACGTAAGTTCTTTCTTTTGCTCACATTATTGAAATATGTTACTCATATTTTGTTGTCACATTAAATGTCTTCTTGCAGTGTTCTATTTTTTAAAAGTAAAAAAAAAAAAAAGAAAGTATTTATTTTTGAAGAATTTAGACGCACATATTTTCATTTTGAAAGATTATTTTAAAATGATTTTTGATCCAAGTTTATTGGGTTTTTAATGTTTTTATTTTCTTTCAAAAATGATGTTGCCTTTTATTAATTATATGAGCAATTGTTTCTGTCGTTATAAGTAATTTCTTATCAAATATTTGTTAAATGTGAAACATTTAGTAATTTTCTTTTCTTATGCGGTGACTCTGCATCTGAGGGAAGAGCGACCCTGGCCTAATCTAAAAGTTCCTGCTTTTAGCAACTTTTGTCCTATTTTATACTTTTAAGTCAGTGTTCAGTAATTTTGGATGACAAAAATAAATAAAAAAAAATTCAGTTGGATGAATAGGCCCTTTGTTATCTGATTGCCATATATTGATAAAACCCAGCTTTTTAAAGGTGATATTTTATATCAAACTACTTCTTAGTATTGATTCCTGATTGATACAGAATTTTTATCCAGATAACAGAACAAGAAATTCTTGTTGTGTTCACGTTTTTAGCCAAAAACTCTTTGATATTTTGAAAAATAAGGCTTGCAATATGAATTATATTGGACAAACTAGTAACTTCCTTAACATTTAAATTGACCAACATTGCCCAGATATTAATAGTTATAAAATTATAAATAATCTGAAATTCAATAATTTTAGAATACATGATTTTAATAGTGCTAAAATTAATGTTTCACGTATTGTAGTGGATTTTGATTTAAAAATTAAAAAAAATGAAAATTATTACATGCTTTTACACAAAACCATATATGGGATAAATTTTATATAATAATGATATAAATGATATATATATAAGATAAATTGCCTTATAGGATAAATGATACTGGGATAAATACAGAGATTAAATTAACTCCTCTACTTTTTCAAATTGAAGATAAGCATGCAAATAGAAGTAATCAAGGTTCAAGATGTAATAAAAACTCTTTTAAAAATGGCAATTTAAATGTGCATTTTATTTCTATTAAGAAAAAAAATCTAATAAACATTACTATATGAAACCAAAAACCAATGAAAAAATTTGTTTTCTCCCTTACAGATAATGACATATCTAGACTTCAAGATTTTATTAACTACTTTTCCTTTTCTAATTTACACTTAAAAATTCTTTACTTTGATTTTGTGAAAGCTAAAATGAGTAAAATTTTGCTGTATAATAGGAAAAATTTAGGTGACTTATATTTTATTATTAGTTTTCGAAGCCCAATTAAGTTTGAATTTCATATTTTATCTGACAATTTAGCGAACTTGTTTTTATCAAAATAATTTTATATAATTAAAAGCTATAAAACCCTTAATAGAACTATTTTTATTAGAAAAATATGTAGGAAAACTGAGTTTCTGATTATAAATGTCGCTGTGAAGAAAAAAAAATATTGCGAATTTGCCAATAAATATATTTTAAACATATAATATAGATAATTTAAGTATTCAAAAAATTTAGATCTAAAATTTAATGTCTAAAAGCATAAAAATTAGACCAATTTACCATATTTCTATTAATGAAATTCTAAAATGGTTTTTAAATAGTTTAATTAGTTTTTATCTAAAAATTTCCAATAGATTCTCTTTATCTTTAGGGTGACTGGACTGTTTATCATTTCTTTAAAAACTTTATTCTTAATAATGAAATAATAATAAATTAATGCAACAATTGAACTAATTTTTCTTAATATTGCTAAAAAGCAACTTCAAGAGAATTTTGTAGAGAATTTTGGTAGCTAACAGCAATTAATTCTGTAAAAAAAATTCAACATTGAACTGAATAAAAAATATTTAAATCGTAAAAACTTTAATTTTATAAATAATCTCTTCTCTTTTCTTCCTTATCCCCAAAATTAGCAGGGCTAAACTATGTCCATGAAATTCATCACCCGGAGGAAGTCGGCCACCATAAGTGTGTTATTAAGAATGTCCCTTTTGTCCAGACCTAGACAGTCCAGTATATGTTGGGGGGAAGCCTGCATGTTGTGGCACCTGGGGCAGTTAGGGTAGATTTTAATACTACCCTCAAAAGAAAGGGACTTAAGGTGGCCGCTGATAAGCCTGATAAGTGCAGTCTGGTCCTTGCGGTTGCACCGAATGTTGAGTGCACCTCCTGGACTGGTGCTCTGGTACCAGTGATGTTTGGGGGGTACGAGCCAGGAAGCGAGGTCTTCTTTTTTCTTTTTTGATGCCAGCTCCATGAAGGTGAGGGAATTTGGACTTATCAGATTTTCTTTCGTCCCCTCCTTAGCCAGAGTGTCGGCGATGTCATTGCCCAGAACCCCAATGTGAGAAGGGATCCATTGGAGGTGGACTTCACGCAATCGTGACTCTAACTCTTTATAAATAATAATATTATCATTAAAAAATTTAGCTTTCTATAACAAGTTAAAAATTAAAATTAATAATGTACAATTCTTATACTTAATTATCAGCCCAATCAAATTAAATCTATTGCAACCTCTGATTTCTAAGATCTCTTTAATGGCATTCCAATTTTTAAAACTAAAAGATGTTCTTTTAAGTTATTACTATAATTATAAAACTATCCTCAATTGTGAATTTCATTACTGTAAAATTCTAATTAATATGTTTTTTTTAAATAATTATTTTTAAAATGAAAAACATTTTTTATTCGAATACTTCAAAGGATCTAATTTTTGGTGACTTCTGGGTAACTTGTTTTTACACTATTAAGAAAAAATTTATGCTCCAAATTTCAAATCTGTTTATTAATTTATTGATCATTTAATTATCTTTAATTTTCACAGTTATACAATTTTGTTAAATAATATTTATCCTGAGGAATTAAAATTGCTTTGTAATCATAATGATAATATTAATTTTAATTTTTTGGTTGTAAGTATTAAGAAGAAGAAAATATCTGCTTTGTTGACATTTGCGACAAAAAGAACGATTTTAAGTTTATAAATAAATTTATTACATGGAATTCTAATGTTTCTAAAAACATTTATTTAAATATTTTTTTAATCAAATAAATTAACTTTTTTATTTTATTCCATTATTGTTGAAACTTTTTTTTAAAATTATTATTTAATTATGTTTTGTACTCAATGACAAATTATAAATTAAATTTCAATATGAGTAAGTATTAACTATTTTATTTTTTCACGCAACAGTACTATAAAAATTTACCATACATTAATATCCAATTTTGATGAGTTGTTCAGTACTCCATTAATAAAGTTAAATTGTTATTGTATTTATATAGAACAAATGTTGCCTCTTTTAAATTGATGTTGTTTTTCAAAAATTGTTCCGATTTTCTCTTTTGATCACTACAGGGCCTACTAAACTTAATGTAATGATTGCAATGGATTTAATGTTTTAAGTAATTATAAATTCCTAAATTTTAATCACAGACAAAATTACTGTTTTGCAATAGAATAATTTTATATATAAAAAGAATTATTTTTATTTATTATGTTGTTTTAATACTTTTTATAGTGTCTCCATAAAAAATTCATTTGTATATTCTTATTCTAAATTTATGTTTTAAATCATAAAATTAAATATTTTTGGGTAAATATTGCACCTTTTATGCAAGCATTTTTAATACTAGTTTTTTGTAAATGATTAAATCTAACGATTTAAAAAAGAAATTATGGCTTAGTTTAGCCATTCCTATATAGCTTTAAGAATTTGTGTAATTCAACCGATTCTTTGTCATACCTGAAATTGAAATAAATTTTTAAGATCCTAAAAGAGAATGGTATTATTTTTTTATTTACTCGTATTGTATAATAACATATTGTTAATAAGTAAAAATAATGTATATACTTCATCCAGAGTTCCCACTGTGTCAGGAAAACTTGAAAGAACCTAAAGTTGTCAGGGGAATAATGTCATTTTCGAACAAAATCTGGAAAAATACTCCAACAAATCTGGAAAATTTTTGGTAGCAATGAATGTAATACTTACTGATGAGGTTCAAACTAAATAAATTTAACATTTATTTTCAATATTTCTTGTAAAATGCTACAACATTGTTAAATCTTTTTAGATTGATTAAAATTAGAATATCAATTAATAAGTACTAATTAGTTAAAAGTTCGTTTCAAATTTTTTCTTAAATATAACTATTGCAATTCAACTGTGTTTTTTTTTTTAAAAAATAAGTTTTCTGCATGAATTAATTTTGGTTATTAATCGTAAGTAAGATCGATGATGACTGACTACTTTACTAGGGACTATTTTATTAAATTATTTTACATTGAGTTTCTAATTTTTTTTCCATTTTTTTTAGCAAAATATTGTTTTTATCAATAATTTCTATACTTATATATTCAAACTCTACATAAAACAAAACTCTACATGTTAGTTCATCTACTGAATTTTTTTTTCTTTTACACAATTTATTATTTCTGTTACCAAGTTAATGTAATTGCTTATCGAATTAAGAAAAATCATATTTCTCGTTAAATATTTTCGTGTATTGCAGTAAAGTAATTTAGAATCTGTTGAAACTTTTATGGGAAACCTGGAAAAATCGAGGAGTTTCATTTCTAAATTTGAGTGAAAATTCTGTTGTCTTTTTTAATGTCTTGAACTCTATCACTTTTCCCTTATACTTTTTAGTTATATGAACAATGAGTTTTTCTGTGTGTGAAATTAATTTTTGTCTTTAGAAATGAAGATGACATGACTACTAAACTAGCAAATATAATACAAATAAATAATGAACTTGGTGTAGAAAATACTCCTTTCAAGATACGAATGGTAAATAAAGTGATTTTCTACCTTTTTTTTGTATGCATAAAGTGGCATTAATTTTCAACAGCCCTCTTTTTTTTCAATTGATCTACTTTTTCCTAATTCATAAATTTTGACTCTTTATGCAAAATGTATGTAAAAATGTGTTGAGTAAATACAAAACATCTAATTACAGTTATTTTTTAATAATAATTAAACCTGTTTTGTCACATTGTTCATAAAAATCTTTATAAGATAAATATTTACAAGCTATTGATATTAGTCAAATAAATAAATTATCTAATTTTATATTTATTATTTCTGTATTGTTTATTCTTTCAGGGTTGGGTTTTTAACATGAATATGTTGGGTTTTTAACATTTAAAATAATTTGTAGAATAATCTAATAATTAGACCAAACTTCATGTTTTTAACAATTGGCAAAAACTATGTCAAAAGGAGTTTTTTTACAGAATGATTAAAACTGTCAATTGTTAAAAGCTTGCCAACCCTTATTTTTATAGTTTAAAGTACTAAAAAATCTAAACTTTTTCTCGTGGTTTAATTTTACGCAATAAACTTTTATATTTCTTTTACTGCAAAATTATATATTTTTTCATTAATAGAATGCCTGAATGCAAATAACCATTTTCTTCTGTAACTATTGCTTGTTTACGATGAATAACTTCAGTCTTTTTTCTTTATTTCAAAATATATTATTTATTTTTAATTAATGTAATACTTACTGATGCTATAATAAGTTGTTATATTCTTATAACACTTTTAGTTGTGTTGCAAAACTACCCGAACTGTCCCTAGGTATCAGTATTCTGTTATTTGTATGTATCATTTTTCTTTACTTTGCCAAGATTCACAAAAGTATGCTAAAATACAGCTAAGTGTTTATATACAATTTCAGTTCTTTAAATGTAAAGATAAAATTTTAATACATTTTCTAAATTCTGTGTCAGAAATAATTTCTTAGCCAAAAATAAAAAATTTTTAAAAAATTAGCAATTTATTCAGCATATAATGACATAAATAATGTAATAAAAGTAGCAAATGAATCTGCTGTAATTTTTAAACTCTAATTGTTTCACAAATATTAGGAGTTTTTGATTTTATATTTGTGTATAATAGATACTCTGAATAATTCACATTAATTATAATAAATTAAAAAAAGGAGTCCATACCTATAGTTCTGAGATTCCCACAGATAAAAATACCTTGTCCATAACTCCGTATTAAGTTGACCAGGAATTGAGAGTTTCCTTTTCTTATGGTGAAATTTGACTCTACTTCCACTTCCTACAGAAAATATTACCCATGTATAGTAACTCTTTAACATCGTTGGATAAAAGGACTAAATTCCGAACATTTTCATTTTAAATTAAAGTATGTTTCTTTATTACATTTCATATTTCAACTTTTAAATGTTTTTTTTATTCCTCTAGCAACGTTGGGATAGTTTACAAAAGTGTGTTGCTCTTCATATCAACAGTGAGTTGTCTGGCGTAACTTTAGATCCAGAGGTAATTTTTTTTAATACTAATTTGTTCTTGTAAAAAAAAAAAATTTATTTTAAGAAGAGATTTTTGTCCATCACTTGAAATGAAAATAACATCAACATACTCAGTATTACTTTTTGAAAACTTCATACACGTCAAAAATTAGATGGCAGTCAACCTGTTTCAAGCCCATCAAAAATAGATGCCCATTTTCAAGACAAGACAAGCGTGAATGTAACAAAAGTGTTTTGAAAAAAAAACTTAAAGTTGCCAATGAGAAATGGAAAAATAAAGTTAAGAAACAGACAGAAAAACCATATGAACTGAGAGACAAAGAAGATAAAAATCAGAATGAGAATAAGCACAGTGACCAAGAGAAATTTCCCCAGCAATTATCATGTACTACTATCTTCTTAGTACAACCTTGGCTGCATTGGACAAACTAAATGCTTTTTAAAATTTATACTTGAGAAACACATTAGATATGTTCATTATCAAGAATTCGCAAAATTTTCAATTGCTTCACATTGTTGGAAACTTGGTCAAAATTTCAATTTCGACAATGCTAAAATCTTGATACCCTGGAATCTTATTTTATTCATTTAAATGCTGGTTCCTTTGTTACTGACATTAGTTCCTCCCCATCTCTCTATAACGTGTGGAAATACATTTTACCCTAATTTGCCTTTCGACTACCATGTTTTTTCATGTTCTGTTTTCACCTTTTTTCTCTTTCGGCTTCTGTGGTTTTTCTAGTTTTTGTTCCTTACCTTTATTTTTCCGTTAACTACTTTATATTGTTTTTTTCCAAATCATTTTTGTTTTGTTACATTCACGTCTGTCAAGTCTTGAAAATGGGCGTCTATTTTTGATGCAATTGAAACATATCGACTATCATCTCATTTTTGTATATTTTTGAAGCTTATGAAGTTTTCAAAAGGTAATATCTTACAGTTTGAGTTCCTCGCAACTATTTATTTGATATTCAGTGCTATTTATTTTTTATGGTTCTAATAGTTTTATAAACTTACCAATCCTTTCTGTTTTTAAATATTCCTATAAATCAAATTTAAACATTTAAAAATACTAAGTTTGAAAAAAAAATTATGTAATAAGAAGCTTTTTTGCATGAAATAATTCAATTAATTATCAGACATTCATAGAGTAAAAGGCTTTATGTTCTATTTTAATGTGTTAGTAAATGCTATAGAAAATTTGGTAATTTTTTATTGTAAATATTTACATATTATTGTATTCTAAGCATTTTTAAGTATGCACCTGGGAATCATATCATAATTTTATGTTTAAAATTCAACTTCTTTTGCTTTAAAAAGTTATTAATTTATAGCACAGCTCTAGCAAATTATATAACCTGTCAAAGTGTAACAGAGCACGACTCTGAAAAAAAAATTTAGGATTTCTTTAAAGCTCATAAAGTCAACAATTTAGAATAGCAACCACAATTTTAAAGATTGCTTCTACTTTTGAAAAAAGAAAAGAAAAAACTATGCAAGTGAAACTTAATGCACTTATTTTTAAATTTTTTAAAACATGCACCAAAAGTTATATTTTACTCTTTCCCTTTCCTCACGTGTTTATGTGTTTTGCTCCTTTTTAAACAGAAGTGCATACTATTTAACAATCAAGTAAAAATATGACTAATTGACGTCTATTTTGTTTATATGGTGAATATATAAACATATTAATGAGTTAAATATACACTTAGGGGAGAATTAAATTTTAATGTTTAATGCCACACCTCACTAACACTAGTGAATTATTTAAAAAAGAACAGAACTAGATCCTAAAATTTATCTTGGCTAAAACACTTGGTTAGTCTATGACCCAGTAAGTGGTCTGCAGTTTGGAGCCACTGGTTTATGGCATTGAAAATAATATTGAATTGTATGATTTCATTAGAAATTTTTTTTATTTTTAAGATTCTAAAGAAAAGTGCTGGAAGAGGCATAATTCAAAGATTAAAAGGTAAACATGGTCGATTTCGAGGTAACCTATCTGGGAAGCGTGTTGAATTTACTGGAAGAACTGTGATATCACCTGATCCAAATTTACCTATTGACAATGTGAGTGTAATTTTACTTATTTACTTCCTTTGCTTGATTTTTATGATTGAATTTATCTGAAGTTTTTTAATGCTGAAAATTTTTTAAAGGTTGGTATTCCTGTTCACGTAGCAAAATCTTTAACTTTTCCTGAGATGGTAAGTATGCTTTGCTTTTCTTTTTTCAATTACTCACAAATACTTTTATGAATGCCAAAATTTAACTTTTTATCATATCATACTACTTTTAAACATTTATTTCAAGCATTATGTATTGAAAACTCCATTTTAATTTATTTATTTTAAATAAATTTAATAGGTAGATATTTAAGATACTATATTTACTTTTATGCATCTAAAGTTGAAATTTATATTAATTTGGTTTTATTAAAAATTTATTGAATATTTTGGTGTTACATTAAATTACAAATCTGACAGTTGTATAGTGTTATATTATTTTGTTTTTTCTGTATTGAATATATTTTAAACTATATATTTATGTATAAATAACCTTAAATGACACTATTTTTTATTTAAATTCAGATCGAGCCTGATTTTAAATATACTTTGTTAAGTATATATGTGTTATTTTGATTATTCACTTGAGATTATTATGTTGTGATTAGTGTAATAAAAAAGAAAATTTGATTTTGTGCTTTCAAATCATGAATCTTGTGTGTGTGAAAACATTTCAAAACTGCTTTTTCTTATTATAATATTAAATCTAGGTGACTTCACATAATAAGAAACAGTTGAAAATTCTTATAATGAATGGGGGTCGCAAACATCCTGGAGCTAATTTTTATATTGATAGGGATACAAAAATGAAAAGGTAAGTTATTTTCTTTTGCTTTCTTTCTTTTTCCTTTCTTTTTTTTTTCTTTTTGCATTTTTCATCATCATTTGTTTAATTATTTGTTCATCTATTTCAGTGATTTAAACTATGCCAATAGGCGAAGAATTGCTGACAACATAAAGGTACAACTACATAATTTTAAGATTTGTGTTCTGTATTTTTGGTGTAATGAGATATACTAATAGACAACTAATTGCTGAAAATTGTTATTTTTATTCTTAAGAATTTGTTTTCATGTCATTTTTTTAATAATAATTTCAGTGTGGGGACATTGTTGAACGGCATATGCTTGATGGAGATATTGTGTTATTTAATCGGCAGCCATCTCTGCATAAACTCAGCATTATGGCGCACAAAGTATAAAAATACTTACTAGTTCCTATGTTTATATTTTAAAAGTAACTTTTGTGTTCAATTGTCGTTTTTTTTCAGGCCAAAATTGTGCCAACAAGAACTTTTCGTTTTAATGAATGTGTCTGTACTCCCTACAATGCTGATTTTGATGGAGATGAAATGAATATTCATTTACCTCAAACTCTTGAAGCAAGAGCTGAAGCTCTCATTTTAATGGGGGTATGTCTTAGTGTCTGTCATCTTTGTTTCTCATACTTGAACCTTTATTTATCATCAGAAACATGCGTTATAATGTAAATCATTAGTGCTGTTTTGTAAAATCATATAATTGTTAGGCATATGTTTTGAAAATGAAAAATTCAGCTTTTTCTTGTCTGAATAAATAGAATCTTATATTTTCTCTAATTTTGAAAGATGTAGGACATTATAATTAACAGTTTCCATTCTACCATCTCTGAACAAACTTACAGATGTGGATTTCTCTTCTTAGGGAAATTGAAGGGTGATAGTTAAAAAGAAAAAATATAGAGCGAGCAGTGCAAATGAATCCAAATGATAACTGTTTATGTTATCATTCAATAAATTAAATCTGTCTATAATAGAGATTTCTGAAAAATAAATGTTTAATATTTCAAAATAAACTTTAAACAAAGAAAAAATATTAAAAATTAGAAAAATTTAATTTTAAACCACATTGAATTTTTAACCTCAAATTTTGCTAATGTAGCAAATACACTAATAATTCAAAACCTTCTGTGAATTAAAAATTGCAGCTCATGTTTAATTCAGTGGGGGGAAAATGTAAATGTAGGGATCATTTTAATTTTTTGGGTATTTATTAAGTTTATATTGCAAACATTTTTTCCCTGGGTGTAAATATTTCAGCTTTATAAAATCAAATACTCTCAGAATGTTATTTTTATATGCAGCAAGCAATGTACTCCGAATATAAGTCACCAATTCTTAGTTCATGCAAGTCTTGATCTCTAAAAATATTTTATTGCAAAAATAAAATTAATCTATTTTCATTTCAGGTTACAAACAATTTGGTAACTCCACGAAATGGTGATCCTTTAGTTGCTGCCATACAGGATTTCATTACAGGTTTACTGTCATACTATGTACTTTTTAATTTAAATTATCTTAAATAAAAATCACTTTGAAAGCAGTCCTTGTTGCTGTGAGTTTTCAATATAAAAGATAGCAAATCAGTTTTTAAATTTGAATTTATTAGTTTCTACATTGAACACCTTAATATGGTTGTTGCTTTAAGTAATAAATTTATTTTTGTAATGTGGTATTGCATTTAGTTTCTATGAGTCTTTGAACTTATTCAAATATTTATGATAATCTCTTTTAGTGTTGATAGTATATATTTTTAATTTTAAAAAAATCTTGTGACCTGATAAAATTACAAAACTTCCCTTATTTTTTTTTTTTTTTTTTTTTTGATTTTTTATCTTAGATATCTTATCTGTTTCCATTTTCTAAAAATAAAAAAATTACAATTTATCAATCTCCTAACAGGATTATTCTTTTTTATTGATGTTCTATATATATATATATATATATATTAATTTGCTTACATATTAAATGATTCTACTCATATTTTATCTCCATTTAAACTTAAGAACTCCAAAATAGACGCTCATTCTTTTGAGATTTACGGGTATCTATTTTTGAGTGCTCAAAGTATCTTGACTTTCATTATCATCTTTATACGAACTTTCTGTTTCAGTTTCTTAAGTGTAATCGTTTAATTCATTTTGTATTTTTTTAGGTGCATATTTATTAACGCATAAAGATACATTTCTTACAAAGTCAGAAGCGCAACAAATCATTACTAGTGTACTCTCAAATGAAGATCTGCTCATGAAAATTGACTTACCACCTCCAGCATTAATAAAGGTAATAAAGTAGTTATATATTTATTTTACTTAATTCATTGAAAAATGCATGCATTATTTATTTTATTTTGTTGTTTTTAAAGCCCTACACATTGTGGACTGGTAAACAAATATTCAGCTTGATTCTGAAGCCAAATAAAACTTGCAAAATACTTATAAATCTTCGAAAGGCTGGAAAAGGAAAATCAACTTCTGCTTATACTGCTCTAGAAGAAATGTGCATCAATGATACATGTAAGAATTGCATTCAATTTTATCATATTTAATCAATTTTACCATTTCAATGTACTAGATTTTTTCACTTTCATGTTGGCAGCTATGTTTTTGAAATCAAATCTGTAGGAATGGAATCATTACAAAATCAAAACATGTTAAAACCATCCTTTAATAAAATCGTTTATTGCCATTTTTAAAATCAAATGTATGCTCTTATGCTTAACAGTTTCATGTAGCATTTTTTTTCTTGTTATAAATAATATTTCAGTCTTTTTTCCATTTTATCTGTTGCAGTTGTCAATATCAGAAATAGTGAGTTGCTGTCTGGTACAATGACAAAACAAACCTTAGGTTCTGGATCAAAGACTACTATATTTTACATTCTGTTGAGAGATTATGGACCTAGCTATGCAGCGAATGCTATGTTGAAACTGGCACGTCTTTCATCTTACTATCTTGGTAAGTTTTCTTCTTCTACGGAACAAATTCATGCTCATTACCCCATGCTCTCCCATCTTTTTTCTGAATAACTTTTTCTCGCTTATCGTTTCTTTTTTACTTCTGCAAAAAACATCAATATGAATTAATACTAACTTTTATTAAAAGGCAGAAATGAGCTTCCATGGAAATATAGTTTATTTAAAAACATATAAACTTGTAAACATGCATACTAATCTCTAACAAATAGAGTTGCAGAGTAACTGAAAAGCAACAAAATGAATGCAATTAAACAAGCTTCAACTTAAGGCTTCATTACTACATGTTCTTGTACTACAGAAAAAGAATAACGTCATGATCTACAAACAACAAATGAAGAAGACCACCTGGATACACTTAGTTCACCCGCATAAGTTGAATGGAGAAAACGTACCGTCGCCAAAAGCAGGTTTCGCAAATCAAAAGATCTCAATTTCTTTTATGGTCAGTAAACTAATAATAAAACCCAAAAAAATCATCTTTAAATATTTATTTATGTTACACTTTCAGCAAGAGAGCAATTCTCCTTTCTTCTATGAACTCAGTTGAGCATTATTGCTAAAAAAAGGGGGGGGGCTGGCATGAATGGAAGAAAACGGGTTCAAAGAATGTAAGAAAAGGATAGCACATTTAGTGACTGTCACTACAAAACCGAAGACTGTTTTAGTCTTGTTAAAAGAATGTTTAAAGCATGTAAAACTAAATAAAGAAAATACTTTAGACCTTTATTGCATTTGATGCACATTTAAACTGCAACAATTACCATAGTATCAGTAATGACTATCACCAAAATAAATTAAGCATCATTTGTGACAATAATAGCATGGCAATGTTTTTCATTCTTCCTAAACTTTTTTTTATTTCAATTAGTGTCTATTACCAAACTTAATTAAACATCATTGATGTCCAAAAATATGGTGATTTTTTACTTCTCTCTAAGCAAAATAGTACCATTTCTCCATCAATTTTGATTTTTTTTGTACATAACTTATTTTTTGTTTCAGTTGGTATTTTTTTATCAAATATACCTAATCATCATTGGTGTCAATAATAGAATGGCAATTTATGCCATGTTTAATGTCCATAACCATTTATGCCCATTAAAACAATGGCTAACATTTAACCAGTGAGTAAATTCTATTATAAACACTCTCTTCCAAAATCAATGATCTAATTGAAATTTTTGAACAAATTTTGGGATCCAGCATTTGGATTTTCAAATCACTCCATACTGCTGCTTTCCAAATTTTAGGATGATAAAGCATTCTGGAGTAATAAAAGAAAAGCACACAGACATACAAATAGACTTTTTATTTTATTATAAATTAAAATTGTTTCGATAATTTTTCAAACTATATAATCATTTCATTTATGTATAATATATCATTTATAACACATGTGCTTAGTTCGTTCTCTTTCAGCATGGTAAGATTTGCAATTATGTGCCATATGTAATGAAAATTTTTTTTTTTTTCTTTCATATATTTTGTAACTGCTGTATATGTGCCAGGACAGCCTTTCTTCCTAAAATTATAGTACTAATGTTTCTTATCCCTTCAGGTTTTTTGTTTTGCTTGGCCTCAATCATTTATTCAATTCAATTCTTTTATTTAGTTTACTTTCTTTGCGTGAAATACAAACTCTACACCATCACTGCATTTTGTTCTTGTGTTATATAATTTATATCACTCTATTGTTATGCTAAAGTTGTTTCAGTTTTGTGCTGCATTTTCACTTCTTGGGCTATTATTAATTTCCTCCTTAAACGTGGTCCAACTTTAAATGTAATCTTATGTGTTTAAATTTTTATTTTGTATTTTTGCTTTCATTACAGCCAACCGAGGTTTTTCAATTGGAATCGGCGATGTTACTCCTGGTATTGGACTGTTGAAAGGAAAGGGTGAATTAGTACAAGAAGGGTAATGAATAGAACTTGCCTTTATTATTAAAATTAATATGTGATAATCTATTTTTTGTACAATGTTAGAAAAATTTTTAATATTTTTTTAATCATTATTAATTAATTCTATTCATTGATGCATATATTATGAAAGATAAAAAATTTAAAATTATCTTATTTTATTATTATCATTATTATTCCATCTAGCACTCATGCACACAATCTCTTTCTTTAATTGCTATAGATTCACTTAATAAAAATTGTTGTTTATCAATAGTTATGCTAAATGTGAAGAGTATATTCAGAGTTTAAAAAAAGGAGCCCTGGATCATTTACCTGGATGTAGTGAAGAGGAAACTTTAGAGGTATTTATTAATAAATTTTTTGTGTTCTTATTGATTTCTGTCAACGAACTGAATTCAAACTCCAATTTATTTTTTCAGAATAAAATTATGGCTGAATTATCTGCTATAAGAGAGCGAGCTTTCCAGATTTGTCTTAAAGAACTTCATAAAACCAATAGTCCTTTAATAATGGCTCAATGTGGATCTAAAGGTACTATTTTTATACATCAAAATTAATCTAGCAAAATTTTTTTTTGTAATCTATTTTAAAACTTTTACCCATAACACTCCAAAAGTATTTCAAGTTTACTTCTCCAAAAGTATTTCAAGTTTACTTCTCACCTGATGTAATCGCAATAAATAATTTTAATATTAATTATAATTATGTGATTAATTGCAAATGTGACAACAATCATTGTGAAAACATTCTATTGAAATTTGCATTTTTATTTTAACCCGAAAGACGAATGGGCAGTCAGAATAAGTGTCAAGAAACATATTATATTTATACAGTAATGCAAGTAATATTTTCTGCAAAGTTGTTTAAAAGAAATAAAATCAAAATATCACCGCATTAAAAATTATTTCATTTACATTAAAGAAAATTTGCAAATTGTGTCATTTGTATTTTTGTCAATATATTATTTTATTTTAATTAACTGTCCTCAGAAGTATCAATGAAAACATTTTTCTATGATTTGGTGTTTTGAAAAAGTTAATTGTAGTAAAATGAGAGTTTTTATTTTTATGTTATTTTTCAGGATCCAACATCAATATCAGTCAGATGGTAGCTTGTGTAGGCCAGCAATCTATCAGTGGTCATAGAGTTCATGATGGATTTGATAAAAGATCTTTGCCTCACTTTGAGCGAGGAAGTTAGTATTCTTTCCCTAAAGAATGACATGTGTGTTAAGCTTGTTTTATTGTGAATTCATTGTAAAGTAGCAGATTTTTATTTTGCAAGCTTAATATAGAATTTCTATACTCCAGCTTAGCATAAACATTAATTACGAATAAGATTAAAAAAATTTATTTAAAAAAAACAATTATTTTCAAATAAGAAAATATAAGTTGAGCATTGTTGAAGAATTTTGGCAAATCAGAATTATAGAGTAACCAGCTTCTTGCTATTATGCATCAGAAAAAAAAAACTTCTAACTCTCTTCAGTTTTCAGCACCACTGTACTAAAAGTCATCCATTCACCTCTCGTTCCCTCATTCCTTTGGATTCTGTCCATTATTTTCATCCCTCTGCTAACGCACAGAAATAAAATCCTTTGCTTAGTGAATTGTAGTTAGGAAATCCTTCCATTTTCCCAGGAAATCCTTACATGCTACAAGAAAAAAATGTGTCCTTTTTTTTTTACAAAACTGTAAATTCTTTGTAAATGTCATCTTTCCATCAAATCTATTCTTCCAATGTGATTCAATGATATTCAAAGCTACTGTTGGTATAGTGGTACCCTGACCAAAGAAAAAATTCTTGCTTACACTATTGAAATGAAAACTTTTGTACAAAAACTACTATTTCCCTGAACATAGACTCTCTTGTATATCGATAATAACCTAGTATCTATATATCAATAATATTTATTAACCAAAAAATCTTATTAAAACATAAGCTCATGAAAGATGAAAGAAAGATAGTAGCGCTAAATAAAAATTACAAGTCATACACACTATATATATATATATACATACACGCACATAAATATTAAATACCTCCCTTATTTACACTATCTAACATCTAACTACGAAACTCTAAATTACTTAGTTGCATTATCTACACACTGCAACTTTAATATTTATTTTAAAAACAAAAAAAGTAAAAGGAAATTATGCTTTCTTTGTTTTAATAAAATTATAATTTTAGCGACAATAAATTTTGGAAACAAACTTTTATCTTTTATTGGCATTTTCCTCAGTTTTTATCTTTTTGGCCAAATTTCCAGTTCTACATTTTCCTAAGCACTAACTTATTTCAATCACTTTTTATTGGATTCCAAAGTCTTTCAAATTTTTAGTTTTTTTCCATTCTCTGTGCTTAACTATTCTCTGTACTTAATTGTCTTTTTTCCTTGCCTTCCTAGTTCCAATTTCTAACTCCTTTAATCTCATTTACTTTTTGTACATCTACTAACTTCCCATTCTTCCTGGTTTTTCAGTACCAGCAACCTACCTAATTTAACCTAATTTTCTGAATCAATATCATCTTGGTAATTGTTTCATGTCATCAAATTCTTCCGTATTTCACCATTTTCTTTGGCTTGCTCAGGAATCTACCTTTTACCGATTTAGCATCATGTATGCGTTTTCAAACTTGTGTTGAATTTTCTTCTCTTTCTCAATATGTTGCCATTTTTTTAACTTCTTTTTCTTGTACTTAGGAACTGTGCTTATTCCAATATGCCTCAACTTAATAGTTTCCCTGCACTAAGTTATTGCCATTTTCCTTCTCATTTTTACCTGGGATTCATTCTCTCTGCAAATTTGGCATTTCTGACTGATTCTTATTATTCATTGCAATTTTTTTCTTTCAGCAATTTTTTTCCCCTGATTTATTTTTTATCAACAGTTCCACTTTTGTTTCAAACTTCAACTTTTCAACTTCAAACTTCAACTTTTATATTTGCAGCCAATATTTCACTTCTTTTATACTCGGCTAATGCAGCTTTGTTTTTATCAGAATTTAACTTTTCTTACTTTCTTTCTCAAATACAGCACTAAATTTGACATTATCGTTATTTCCATTTTTATCAGCAAACTGTCATTGTCGATTTGCATTTTCTCGTTTTTGCACCATTTATCAGAGCTGATTCTCAAGCAGAAATCAGTTTTTTTGCTGGTCTATTTTTGACAAATTTTACTTTATTTTCTAGTACCTTTAAAATGTTTTTATTTCTTCAAAATCTATTTGTTATATGTCACTGGCATCTCATATCATGTTTATGGAATATAATTTTCGGAGATAACAAATTCTTTATTTCCCCATATATCTGCATGTCTTAGCTATAAATAAATTCTTGATAAAATGATGGTACACATATCTTTCCTAAGTTGCCTAAATCCTGACAAGTGCGTGCGGATATGGAACCTTCCACTGAATATATTTAAAATGAGTATTAGAATATTTTCTTTTGCCCAAGCTGGAAATATCTTAAGAACGTAAATATTATAGGATTATGATGAATTAGATTATGTTACTGTTTCAATTATGTATACTATATATATATATTTCTGGGGAAATAAATATTTCTTCTAAGACATTTACAAATTATCACTATATATTTATAATGATCAATTCTTAAATATAAGTATTCAAACATTTTATCATATTCAACTTATGAATTTGTTTAAATTTGAAGGTAAAACTGCTGAAGCAAAAGGATTTGTTCAGAATAGTTTTTATACTGGCATGACCCCTACAGAATTCATATTCCATACAATGGCTGGAAGAGAAGGTGAGTGCTATTTCAATTACAGTGAAATGATACACTTTAATAAAAAAAAATGAAATCAAAATGATTATTAGGTTTTTATCTATATGTATTCATGTTTATAGCTAGACATATATTCCAGGTCTTGTTGATACAGCAGTTAAAACCGCTGAAACTGGATATATGCAAAGACGACTCATCAAAGTAATATAATTATGATTTTTTTTCCTATTATAGTCAAATAGATGACTTAATCTATTGTAATTCTATGTGCCATGGTTTAAATATTATTTAACAAGTTTTCTTTTTGTTTAATATACAATCTTATCTAAGTAGTATTTTCAAAACTTGTCACATTTCATGTGGTTTTATAGTATTTTCTATTGCTCAGGGACTGCTATAGGTGACTACTTTATTTTTAAGCAAATGCTATACAAAACCTTGTAGTTTTTGTAGTTTCAGTCTTATTGGTTCCTCTTGTTCATGTGATTTATAAATGATTGATTCCAGTTAACAATATAGTAATTATATCATAGAATTTTTAAATGATAATTGCGAGAACATCCTTTAAAGTTACTTATGTACAAAAATGTTTAATGGCATATTCACTGTGTTTTTTATTTTAAAATCGTTGAAACCTTACTTTAAAATTATTTAATTTTGGAAATCTTAGACTACTTAGAAACTTTATATGTTGGTATGATGAAATAATAACTGATTGATACACAAGACTTTTTTTTTTAATGCAACAGCATTATAAAATTTTTCCATGCTTCGTTTTAAAAATATTTTCAGTATTGATAAAATTATAGTGAAAAGTTTTAAAACTTTCTCTTCTAAACTAAGTGATTCTGATATTAAAAATCGTAAATTTTATTATTCTTTTTTGATGAAATCAACTTTTATAACACTTAAGTTGATAAAATAATTTATTTTTTTTAGTTTGCGGTTTGTTTATCTTTTTTAAAAGTTGTTTGCTATATGTATTCCAAAAAATATCCTAAATTTGTCCTGTTTTTTTTTTTTTTTGTTTTAGCTTACTACAAAACTTGGTTATACTGTACTTCTAACTTGTTTAAAAATGGAGAAATATAATTCTCTATTAGTGTCAAATTTATCAAATGGCAGACACTAATATGTTCATGGAAATACTAGAAATTTTTAATTTCTAATATTTTTTTTTATTGACTCTTCAAATAAAACTCTTATATTATAATAAAATAATTTTTAGACTCAATTTCACAAGAATGATTTTTATGTGGTGGGAGTGTCATTACATATTGTATGTTACATTACATGCCAAAATGTGTCATTACAGACCTGACCCAAAATCAATTTTAAAAAATGTTCAAGAAAGCATGGAATACATAAAAAAAAATGTAAAGAATTTCTTGGGATATATTTAATTTTTTATATCATTGATCCTAAATATTTAATGTATCTAAGTTTTATACGTTCAATCTCATCAATATTCTTGTTGACACCAATTAAGTTGTTCAATTTGACACCATGCATGGAATTTTCTTTGCGATTCTAATTATTGATTTCATGCAAAAATTATAGATACATTATTATAGTTGTCACTCTGATGAACTATATTTGAATCGTGTTTGTTTAAAAGCATAAAAAATAAATATCTCATGTTATTTGAAGTAATAGATATTTCTTTTTTTAAAACAAAAATTTTCTTTGTTATATGAAAAGAAAAAATATAATTTCTTTAATTTTAATACAATTCTCTTTTTATATGTTATATATTGTTTGAGACATTATATCTTGTTTTGATTTAATGTGCTTTTTAACTTTGTTGAAACAATTTGCTAATTAGAAAATAAGAGTCCAATATTTTTGTATTATCATTCTCTTTTTTTAGGCCTTAGAAGATTTGTGCTTGCACTACGACATGAGTGTTCGTAATTCTGTGGGAGAAGTTGTGCAGTTTGTTTATGGAGATGATGGATTGGATCCTGCATGTATGGAAGGCATTAATAAATTTGAAACTTCTCTGAAAAAGGGAGGAGATAGTTATTGCATGAAAAAGAATGAAGACCCGCCTGATTCTCCAATTATATTTGAAAGAGCTTTCTATCACATTACAGTAAACATTTAAATGTGTTATATTTCTTTCTCTATTTTGATGTACAGGAACCCGTTATCCGGAAATCAGAAAACCGGAACGAAATTCAACAAATTTTCCCGTCATTTTTTTTAAAAAATGTTTTTTTTTCCTCATAAGATTTTAGGATTTTTCTTTCTTTTTTAAGAGATGTTTACCTTACCATCATTTTGGAAATAATCATTAGTGTATTACATCATCGCTTTTTCCTCTTTTTAAGATTATTTCCAAATATTTTTTTTTTTTTAGTTGGGTTTAACAATAAAAAAAGCGGCTTTTTGTAGCGATTCAGAAAACTGGAAAAATCAGTTATCTGGAATAGCGATGGTCCCGATCATTCCGGATAATCGGTTCCCTACTGTACTGTTTAATTAGATATGAAAGTATGTTAAAATAGATAAACTCATTAAGTGATGATTAAAAGGTTACAAAAAACGAACTTATGATAAGTATAGATTTAAAATAATAATTAAGACTCTTTTTAAAACAATCTTAATTATTTCATTATATGTATAGACAACTAAATTTTATTAATTCTTTATATCATTTAACTCTTAGAGCAATTACACCAGCTTCTTCAGAAATTAAACCTTGTGGGTATCCTGAAAAATATTTATCTCGTGTTATTCTGTGAGATGTGTATCTGAGGGGGTTCTGTACGATTTTGTCCGCAGTCAAAATAATCAATGGGTTCGATAGAGTTTAAATGCTTGAAATATGAGTTGAATGATGCATTCAACCACCCTGCAATCTTGTCGTGGCTCCTCCAATGCTCCCATGAAGGGACATCCCTTCAGCACAATCAACATGACAAAGTGGTTCTAAAAGATTTTTCGCAAAAAGCTTACCGTGATGTTTTTGATGCCAGGAAATCTTGCTAAGAGCAGAGCAGTGCAGAAAACTTTTAACTTTGGTCTTTTTCTTAGATTTTGACATTTTTTAATGTATTGTGTGATTAATGTACTGATCATATAAATTAATGTCTCACTAATATAACTTTTTGAACAAATCCTGTATGATATGATTCAATTGCAAACATTGCATCTTTTAATCATTTTCTTACTGTTGAATTGATCAGATTTCTTTGTTGTCAAATGATCTGAAGCAAATTTTTTTACCCTTTTTTTGGGGGGGGGGGAATGTTTGAATCTTTAAAAGGAAAATCTTTAGAATGACAAAGAGTTTTAATAGTTGTTCAATTTACCACTGCTAAAATTTATTCTTATTGCGCTATTTATTCCACATATTGTGTTATCATTTTAAATTATTGGATCGCAAATTGTTGCAACGCGCACTTCCATGTTACGACAATTATTAAATGTTTGTTAGTACTGCTTTTTCTCAAGTTCACGAATTTTTCCTAAAACTAAGATTTGTGAAGAAGTTTGATATGTTTGTAAGTTTTTTACTTACATTTTAATAGCAATTAATACGTTTCTGAAACTTTAAAATCAATAGTTCAAACTTTTGAAACATTTAGGAGATTATGAGAATTGGGAAACCATATAAAAGCCTGTATCCTGTGTATGATAAATTAATAAAGATACCCTAAAGTCCAAGAAGAAGAGAAAGTTTATTGAAATGAAAGGATAACCAAGGATATTACCCTTGACAAGGAAATTTTTTTAATTCTTTTTATTCAGAAAGATGTGGAAAGCTGGCTAACAAATCTTTGATAAAGAACAAAAATAATTTAGCTATGTACATAATTTTGTACTGAAATTCTGTTCTTCAGAATAAAAATATTAATATCGCATACAGTAATCAAAAGAAACAAAGTTTATGCTCTTTTCATCATCAGCATGGGCACGACAGCCCTTTGTGAGCCTGGGCCTTCCTCAGAAACTTTTCCCATTCTGCCCTTCTCCCAGCAATTGATTTCCAGTTCTTTACTTTTAGGATTTTCAGCTCTTTTATATGTATTATTTATGCCGTGTCTTCTTATGCCTGCATGTTTTGTGGGGGGGGGAGTATTTATGTTATTGCAAAATTTCTCAAAAATTTTATTAAAATTTTGATTTTTCCACATGCAAACTTGTTATTATAATTATAAATCATTCTTATTTGAAATGACAAAAACTGCATTATGTTTACTCAGGCAAAATATCCATACAAAGAGGAACTTCCTTTGGATGATGAAACTTTGATTTCTTTAAGTGATCAATTAATACAAGAAGAATTAAATGAAACTAGTGAACCATATCAATTGCAAATGAGGTAAAAATAAAAATTATATAAATTATTAAATTTGTGTTTAATTATCTTAAAAGATTGCTAAAAAAATTTTTTTTCAGGCATTTCTTTATTGATCAAGCTAACCGTATCAAAAAATCCAGGCTGCAGTATAAAACTAAACCTGGTCGAAATATTCCTTCAGGTAATTACTTTTAAACTTCTTTTTTTATTATGTTAGTCAGACTGTTTGAATTCTGAAAAGAAATCGAAATCGTGAACTTTTCAAAGATTAAATTCTGTATCTAGGAGTGAAATTTTTTGAAGATAGTTTCATTCTATTGAAAGTACCATACCATAGTTTTGAGAGCTATTGAAAAAATAAGACTAAAAACTTCTTCCTATGTGAAGTTAAAGTTTAAAATTATGACAATCTATATAGTAGAAAATAGATGTTTAATTACTAATTTTATGTTTAAATGATCTTAGCTCAATATTGGTTCAATAGGTTAATTATATAATCTTAATTTAAAATGTGTTATTCAATGCATCATTTGCGTTACACAAAATTAAAACTTTTAGTTAGGAATGAATGGTTAGTCTTTAGCTTTCACCACACTTTGGATTAATAGATGTTGTATAGAATTATTATTAATTTGGTTTTAAATTTAAAAAAAAGGAAAAAAAACCTATTAAAGAATTATTGAAAAAGTGTTTAACAAAACTATTTCACTTCATTAATAATTTATTTAATATCCATTTCCAAATTTTGTTCCAACAAGTTCATTTCATTTAGAAAACATTTCTATTATTAAAGTCATTTTTTATTTGCGTCTTTTATTTTTATATGACACTTTTTGCTTGTAACATTTTATGAAAATTATTCTTTAAACAAAGTTTTTTAATAAATGAAAAATTTTTGTTAAATACGCTAAAAAACATCATTGATTACTATAAATTAAATTATTATTATATGGATCTATGTTTATATTTACTGACTTAATCTATATACTATATCTCAATTTAACCTAATTTAAAATTAATGGGAGAAAAAATTTCAGTTTTGTACCAGCTTGAAAGAATAACGGAGTCTCAACTGAAAAAGTTTATTGAGTTTTGCAAAGAAAAATATATGAAGTCTTTAATTCATCCAGGTACGAATGATACTTTTGTTTTGAAGTTGTTTTGCAATGCTCCATTTATCTTAATTGCATAATTTGGTATTCTTCCTTTAAAGGTGGAGCTGTTGGAGCTGTATGTGCTCAAAGCATTGGAGAACCTGCGACTCAAATGACTTTGAAAACTTTCCATTTTGCTGGTGTTGCTTCTATGAGTATCCTTTAATTAATTTGTTATTTCTGAGACAAAAAAAAATATTTAAACTTAGGAATTTTTTTGTTTTGTTTTGTTATAATGTATTATTTTATTTTTAAGAAATCTGTTTTGAAACAATTACTTTGTGAGAAAGGTAACTAAATATATGGCATAATTATGTATGGAAAATAACGTAATTTTTTTCAAAAGTATGTAGTGTATACATTCGAGCTCTGCATCATTAAGATTGAGCCTTAGGTCATGAAAATCCAATTATTAAGGCAAAAGGTATTAAGGATGTTCAGGTTTTGATTTTGAGCACATAACATTTTGAGTTATTATTATTTTACCTTAGTCTTAATAAGCTTAGGTAGATATTAAACTGAAATATTTTTAAAATACTGTTTATTCAATTCAATTTAAAGCAAGTTATTATCTAAACTGCAAATGTAGTAACACAATATAATTTCATAGTTTGAAATCAAAGTACTATGGCTTAAAAATTAATTTTTAAAAGGAAAAAAAGCGAGTTGTATGCTAGGTGCTCGAAAATAATAAATAGCAATTTAACTGACTTACTAATTTAGAAATTGTTTGTCATCTTTGGTTTGATATTTTTCCTTTTTTTTATTCAAATTGTGTTTTTCCTTAATTTTTCTTGCGTTAAGATATCACTCAGGGTGTACCACGTATTGGAGAAATTATCAATGCCACCAAGGTTATAAGTACCCCCGTTATAACAGCATTATTAGACGAAAATGATGACTTGGAATCTGCCAGGCGAGTCAAAGGAAGAATTGAAAAAACAACTTTAGGTGATGTAAGTAAAGTGTGACTTCTTTTTTATATTAATTATTTAATCAATGTTTTTAAGTGTTAACTTTACTTGACAGACATTAATAATTACCATGTGATTTTTTAATGAACATTACATCAAGATTTGAAACCTCTTTTTTTATGAAAGAAAAATTAGTCCAGAAATGTTCATTTCTTGCATAAAATATTGTTATATAACTTTGTATTATGAAATGTGTAATTTAAACTTTTATTTAATGAGATACAATTACAGAGGGGCCAACGATTATGATTTCCTAATTATAATTACTGTGTTACGGTTCAGTAACAAAAATTACGTTATTGGAAATTTCCTTTAACACTCTGTTTAAAATAATTTTTTTTCCTCCTTAACTACTAAAAGTTATGCAATTTTTTGGTTTGCAACTAATCTACTATAATATTTTCCTACTCCTTAAGTAATTCTAAAAACAATAAATAAAAAATAGAAAAAAGAAATCTCCTCTTTTCCCTTTCCTGTTCTAAACCTTAATATTTTCGACATATAGATAAGCAAAAGAACGTAAACTTCAATTTGTAATGCTGTGAGCAAAGATATTTAGTGGTACAAATGAAAATCAAAATCAGAGCTAATTCTAATTTAACAAAAAACTGGAACATTTGATTCTTAATAATCAATTTAATTTTATCAATTTATAATAAAATATGAAGTCTCAGTGTTGTATCTTAATTTTTAATATGAAACTTTTATATTACTTTTTTATATTTAATAGTAATTTCATGCTAAATTTTATTAATATTATGTACCTATATAGAATTAAGCAATATACACACCTCAATATTTTGCTAATTTGAATTTTGATTACTGATAGCTAGTTTGGAAAGTTAGCATCCCTACAATTATTACTAAATGTTTATTTGATATATATTTTCCTTTAAAAAAGGTTTTATTTCTGTTAAAAAATATATTATTTTTTCTTAGGAATGGTTGTGCCTAGCAAATATGTATTCTGAAATTTTGTAGATTTTCAGGAGAATCTGAAAAAATTAAGATCTTTTCCGGGTTTTCTTTTTGTTAATGCTGAACCCTGTTATACTTATAATTCCCTTTAGATAAATGTATGAACAGTTTTAAAAGCTTACACTTCAGATGTGGACATTTATGCAGCAATAATTTAACTATGCATTTATCTATATTTTTGAAATAAATTTTTAATTGTATATTGATTTTTTTCAAAAAAGTATTGTTCTCTTTGTACTAGTAATAAAAGAATATAAAAACAAATTATTTTTTTGTGATGTGTCCTCATTATTTATTTGTGTTATGTCTTCATTATGTGATGATAATGTTTTGCAATTGTGTATTTAGGTGTCTAATTATTTGGAAGAAGTATTTTTACCTGATAGCTGCTTCATATTGATTAGATTAAACTTAGAAAGGATTCGCTTGCTTCAGGTTATTTACTTTAGTTTATTGCTATTATTATAATTATTGTTATTATGCAAACAATAATGATTTTTTAATATATCTGTTGATGCTAGAAGTGCCATCTGTTTATAAAATAGAAAAGTATTTGGTGTAAGTATGTGTTCTGAAACCGCAAAGAGGTTTGTAAATATTTCAACCATCAGAAATTAAATAAACTTCACAGTTTATGATTCTAGTGTAGTGATTTATTTAGAATAAAGACACTAACAAACTGAGCTGTTGTCTAGACCAATATTGATATTTTTTTACTGTGTTTAGCTCGAAGTAACTGCTGATACTATAGAACATTCCATCCTTACATCGAATATTCCAGAAATCAGAGGAATAAAGCCACCTAATATAACGGTTCATTCTAATGATGTGATTTTAGTGAGGCCTTTTGATAGCAAAAGAGGCAGTCATTACTACATCATGCAAGTGCTCAAAAATAAATTGCCTTCAGTTGTTATTCGGGTCAGTATTTACTTCTATTTAGTGAAAACATTTTATTTTTTTCTGTATTCTAATGTTTATTGTGTTCTGGATCTATTTATTTTAATAATTAATGCATGCATAAGCACTGATAAAGGATGGGAAATAATTTTAAGCGAGGTCTAACATTTCTTAAAACTATTTTTAATAAATAAATCTCTATAGGGAAAATTTTGTATAATATTTTGTAAATAATCTTCAAAAGAAATTGAAATTTTAATGAAAAACAGTTCTTATTGAGTTACTTTTTTTCCATTTGGAAAGATAGTTTGAAATAATTAGATATTTTAGTGAACTTTGTATAAAATAATACTTTTTAAAAATAATTGTTTGGGTGTAAATTTTTTGAAACTCTTTTACTTTTCTATTTTTTAATAAAAATTTTCTATATTTTATGACTTACAAGTAAAATCAAAAGAAACTGTAACTTATTCAATTAATTTATGAGTGTGTTCTTACATTTAGATTTTTCTCAATATTTAGGTATAACAAGTGTGTAAATTTTTTATTTCATTTGAACTAACAAAGATAAATTAATTTTCTTAAAATGAGTAATATTTTATAAAAAGAAAATGACATTTTTTTAATAATTCTGAGCATGTTCAAATATGGGTAAGCCATCTGAGGTATGTTTAGGGGACTAACAAAAAATTTAAATTGCTGTGTTAAAATGCCAGACTACAAGATAAATAAATCATTACAAATGTAAACCAAGATATGGAAAGAGAAACATTTTTATATTAATCCATACATTTAAAATTTTAGTGTGATTATTTGTTATATGTTTTAACATCTTTTTTTTAATATTATGGTTAATATTGTAATACTAATAATTTTATATGAGGAAAAATATTGTTTCTACTGCAAAATTTTAGCTCTTTAAATGAAACTTCAAACTATTTTATATTGGCTGTTTAAAAATATTTGATTCACTTACCCATATAAGAATTTGGGTAAAGATACAATGCATCCTTCATTAATCCTGATTGTTGCCATACTATGGCAATTGTTGATTGAACATGGTGCTGTTCTCATTATCTGCTTTTATAACATTTGTTTTTATATTTCTTATTTTAGGGATTTAAATCTGTTTCCCGAGCATTAATACATTTAGAGGGAGATAAATATAACCTACAAATTGAAGGTGATGGCCTGGGCGAAGTGATGGCTACTCAGGGTAAAATTATTTCATTTGTGCATCTTTTTCTGTTCATTTAAAACTATTGTGTATCGTCCAGACATGCTCTCAAATCTAAAAGAATAAGACAAAACGGTTAATTTTTCTTTTTTAGAAAAACTGGGAAACAATACTAGTAATAAAACTATTTATCGTTAATATATATATATGATTTTTTTTTAAAGTGCAACTAGTTAAAATGTAAACTCTTTCTAGGAGATGATTCTAAAATGGTTAAAAAAAAAAAATTCTAAATTGAAACTGTTTAAAATAAAATAATTAAATGAGTTATTTTCTGAATGCACTTTCATTTTTCTTATATCAAAAAAGTGGGAAAAAATTATTGAGTATCCTCTTGAGCAAACATATTTTTATTTATTGACTTTTAATAGTGACTTTTAATAATTTTTGTAAGGTATTTTTTCTCAACATTGATCAAAAATATTTAAAACTCTTTTTCATACAAAAGATAATTGAGCACTTAATTTATACAAATTATTTTTTATGTGTCATTAAAATTATATTACAAAAAAAAAACTTGTTACATTTGTGTAACTTGTTAAATTTTCATAAACTTTTTAAATTGGTATTACAAATTAACAAGAACAAAACTAGAAAATTTTGAATTTATCTTTCCAAAGAGCATGTCAGTACATAGGCTTTTGTAATTTAATTTGATCATAACTTTAATTGTGTAGATAGGTGTAAAGTTGTTAGATGAGTGTTTAGATGTAAATATATCGAACAATATTATTATTAATTTAGAAATTATTTAAATTTTAGTGAATTTATTATTCTAAAAAAATTCATGAATGTATCAATGTGTTTGCTAATTTTTTGTATAATTTTTTTCTTTGTATATGAGTTTATAAAAATATAGATTATGTATGTTAAAAAATAGAAAAATTAGCAATGATAAAAAAGTTCTTTAAAATGAAATAATTAAACAAATGATATAAACAAATATTTTAGGCGTCCAGTGGAAGTCAACAACTTCAAATAATATTATTGAAGTAAAGAAATATCTTGGCATTGAAGCTGCAAAGTAAGTCACTTTAAAAACTTGGATATTATTAATTTTTCATAAAAANTGTATATATATATAAACAATATAAAATGATAACCTTATGCTACATAATAGTTTAAGTTAGTCTTAGGTTTTTCTTTCTCTTCAGTCTAATTATTATTAAGTCTATTTTTTTTGTTACCTTATTGTGCCTTTTTTTTTTTTTTTTTGACATTAAGTCAAGCGTGCAAGCTCATAAAATGAAAATCTCGAGAATGACATATGTATTTTTCTACACCAGTAGATAAATAATCATTATTTAAAGCAAAGTGACAAAATGTTCACACAAAAAAAAGAACCACTTAATGCTCTAATTTTCGAAAAAATTGGAATTTAAAAAAAAAAAGAAAAAAACTTAGGTCAAGTTTGTTTGTATACAACAATATCAGGGTGTCAAATTTCAACTCTGTAGTACACATTTCTGCAAGCAGTAGAGCGGTTGATGTAGTATTTTTTGCAAGATTAATTGTTGATGATTCTTGAACTAAAAATCCAATCACAATTTTTTTTATTCTGTCGTACATTTTGTGTTCTGTTTATACATTTTTTCACAATACCTTATTTTTTATATCCATAATTACTGAATGTGTATTAAGCTTTTTTTTAATTATAATTCATAATTTTTTCCATTCATTAGCTTTGTATGTATTTATAACTTTGTCCAGACTTTTTATACTAATTCCTATCACACAAATAGTCAGTTTTAATATTTTAAATTGTACATATATGTCTTAATTATAATTTTTATTAATTTCAAGCTACAGTTGCATTGCTTCACACAGTTATGAAATAACTTAGCAATTTAATGATTGTGCAAGTATTCGTATGCTGCTTTAAAATGTTTTATTTATTTTTTATACTATGCAACTTAAAAAAATATATTGTGGCCCTACATTATAATTTTGTATACCTAAGTAGAATCGCAAATAATTTACTATTTCTGACAATTAACTACAACTTTCATTTGTTATAGATCAACTATCATCAGTGAAATTCAGACAACTATGAAGCATCATTCCATTGATGTAGATAGAAGACATTTAACTTTACTAGCTGATCTCATGACATTTAAGGTAATATTCTCAACAAAAATGCATTTTCTAATCTTATGTTCTCAATATTATGCATAATACTTTTTTTATTAAGAATTTTTCTATTTCCTGTTTTAATATTATTTTCAATTGTGTTACAACTTTTTTAAAAATATTGATAATAAAGGATTATAGTTTTTCAGTTTTTGAAGGTAGTTCGATAAACAAAAATAACTATATATATCTTTTCATTTTTTCTTATTAAGATCCGTACACATTAATAATGTGTATAAACATTGTCTAGTTTAACTGATCATTCGACAGTTATTTATTTAACTTATTTGGATATTAAACAGAGTTTTTTGAAACTATGGTCTGCCAATCCAAGAAGTCCTTTAAACAATTTTAAAATTTTACTTTGCATGAACAAGATATTTTCTGGTATTGTTATGTAGTATGTCTTTGAAACTGTTATTGAAAAAAAACTTAATTCAAACTTTTGGTTGCTTCTTTGGAAGTACAACATGAATACTAAACTATAATTACTAAAATTCTTCATTAAATATTAAGAATGTTGAAATACATACTCAGAGAAACTAAGATCTGGTCACTATCTATTTTAATTTCAGATCTTTGTAATGTAACAAATAACAAAAGCTTTAGACCATTTTGCAGCTGCAAGATAAGATTGGATTAAATACAATAAAACAAAGTTAAACTAAAAGCAATTGAATTGGTTTTCTAGCTCAATTCATAAAGCTTTCTGATTCGTCATCATCATTGGTATGACAGCCCGAGATGTTCCTTGGCCTTCTCTTGAACATTTATCCATGTTCTTTTGATTAATCAGAGTGCGCTAAATGCATGAAAGCTGAAACATAGGATTTCACCCTCTGAGCATAAGTCAAAGCTTTTTCCAAAATTTCAGCTGCTGGCTTTCCTGTATGAAAAAATGCTCCATGTTATTCTATGCAAATGAATTATGCTGCAAGAAAATTTCAGTTTATATTTATCCAGATGCTGAATATTTTGAGGTTTTAAAATGTAGTGTCACTAGTATACAATTAAATTGGCTATAGTTTTAGCTGAAATAAAAATATACAGAAATTGTTTTTATGTTTGGTATGTGAATTAAACTAAAAATTTAAGTTAGAGTTTTGTGATAATTGATCGAACTTTTTTTTTTTTTGATGCATTCATTATCCATTATGATGCATTCATTTGACGCAGTCAATTCATGTAACAGTAACTCATTGCTTTTTTTTTTTAATTGTATTTTTTTTTCATTTATAGCCTATACCAGGGGTGGCGAACCTTTATACACCAACGTGCCATTTTTTCTAAAACAATTGTTTAATGAGGTCATAGACGTGCCGTCAAATAATTTTGACTTCGTGATTATTGGGAAAATAATAATACTAAATACTATCAACTCAAGAAACTCGTTACTTACATTTAAAAAAAAAATTTTTTTGCCAAGTCTTAAAACAACTTAAAGTAACATCAGTGTGACTTCCGATGCTGCAGATTCGATGACAAATAACTTATATTAGGTTGTAAGATGTTAGTTTAAGCAGGACTGTTAATTTTTTTTTGCTAGTTATTTATTGTTAGCTTGCCTTTTATGGTTATTAATTGTTTTTTTTAGCATTAATTTTTAATTTTTTTATTAATAATTGTTTATTATTTTCTTTGTTTTTTGTGAAATTTAATTTAATTGTTACATGTTCTTCATAATGTAATAACATTTGTGGAATAACAATTCATAGTGTAAAAACAATTGTGATCGGTGGCGTGCCCAAAATATTGTGTCTCGTGCCATAAATGGCACACGTGCCATTGGTTCGCCATCCCTGGCCTATACATATATAATATTGACATAACTAAGGCTTCTATTAGATTTGCATATTTCATAAATATTATAATTGGAATTTACATGTTCAATGTGAAAAGTTATTAATGAAATTATTATTGATTTTTTAAAGTATGCTTGAATGTTTTTAGGGTGATGTACATGGAATTACTCGTTATGGTCTAGCAAAAATGAAGGAAAGTGCTCTTATGCTTGCCTCAGTAAGTTCTATATTAACCATAATTAAAATATCTTCATACGAGTACAATTCTTTATTAATATTGAAGAACTCATATTAAATCCTTTTTTCTTTCTATGCAGAAATATTGTAGTAAAATTTTTCACATGACAAAATTTTTAGCACATTTTGAAAGTTTGTGCTCTAAAGTTTTAGCGAATGTTATCTAGAATTTTTATAAACTAATTACTATTTTAAAAGTTTGCTTTTTTGTGTTTTTTGTTGTTTTATTATGTAAATTTTCAAGTCTATATTGTTATTTTTATTATTGCTTAAACATTTATTTCTATTTATTACAAAATTCTTGTTGTAACTACATATTAAAATTAATATTAACTTTAAAATAACTTAAGTATAAAAATAACAGTAATTCTGGAACATTAATTTTGAGCTTTTAAAATGAGCTAATAATGTTGATAGTACAATAAAATTTCAAAAACTTATGTAGAAAAAGATAGATGTAATGATTGCATTTAACTTTGAGTTACAAGATTGTATGCAAATAAAATTAGTGTGTCAATAATTATTCCCCCAACATATTATAATTTCCCCAACATATTTATTTTTGCTATCAGAGTCAATTTTTGGATAAAGTTATTTTGAAAATTGTATTTTTGTGTGTTAAACATGCATATATGTTTCTGTGTGTAGATTAAGATATGCAGTGCTGTATAATTGTATAGGGTCCGGTTCATTTTGTCAACTCCACCTCTTCTACAGATGATTTTATTGAGAAGGTAATTTCGTTGACAGGGTTTTCTTGTGGTCAGAGTTGTTTTGTCCACAAGTTATTTCATCTACAGGGTCATTTTGTCAACAATGTCATTTGCATTTCTTCGTAATTTAGTATATTTTTACGTGTCTAGACAACAAACATTGCTTAAATAAGTTATAGTTTTTAAACATTGCTTAAAGCAAACTTTGTGTACTTTGTTGCAATTGTCAGGAAAAAAAAATTTAATTTTAATTTGTTTACTCCTTTTGTTGTACTAGGTTATGTTGTAAAACCTGAGCCTCTGTTTAATTTGTGTTTTAGTAGTATTTCTTTCTAAGACTGTTTGTTTATGTTAAGTCTTAAAGATGATGTATTTTAGATTTGCACCGCAAAGCAACGACTATAATTATTTCAAATGATTTCCACTTTTTGGTCATTTTTCTTTTTTATGAAATATTGAATCCGATATTACTTGACATTGAAATAATTTTCAAACTGAAAATCGTTTTTTAATCCTTTGTTTCAATAACTTGATTATTAGTTGGGGTGAGTTTAACATAAATTGGTATCTTCCAGCTAACATAATTTGTACGATCACATTACTTACACCCATTCATTCCTATACAATAAATTATTGTTACAATGTCTTGTACCTACCCTTAAGTTTGTATCGTGAATTCGGAGCCATCCTGTATGTTTTGGTCATTTGTATGCTTTAACAAATATTATACTGCTTCAATACTATCTTATCCAAAATTTTCTTCATAAATTTTAGTTTGAAAAGACTGCTGATCATTTATTTGATGCTGCCTATTTCGGCCAGGAAGATTCTATTGTTGGAGTGAGTGAAAGTATTATTTTAGGAATACCCATGACTCTAGGAACTGGTTTCTTCAAACTCCTTCATAAATATCCTTTCATTTTTGACATATTTTATATTTAACTATTCAGTAATTTGGAATTAGTATTAAAAAGATCTTGCAGATACTTAAACCCCAATTTTCAGGGGTAACTTTTTAGAAAAAGCTAATGGCCAATGCATGTGTTAGTATTTTTATTTTCTTCTGCCTAAATCGATATTTTGATTGCATTGCCAACAAAAAAAACACTTCTTATCAATGAATTGGGGGGGGGGACTCCTTTTGACAAACCTCAGAATGTCCATTTTAGAAAATGAATTTATCGTTTGATTTTGTTTCTTATGAACTACTCTTATGAAAATTTATTCTTTTATAATGGATAGAAATTAATTTGCAATGTGATGTCACCCCTTTTTCCTACATCACTTACAAAGAAGTACGCGACTCGAAAATTCTCATTAAAGCAAACCTAATCTTCAATTGATGAGCATGTTTGAAAACCTTGGATGAAATATAAACAAGCTGCTTAATCTGCTACTAGCCAAACCGCGAATACAAATAAGTTGGGAAAAGTTTTTGTTAGTTTTAAAGTAAATGAACTGAAATTAAAATGGGACATATTTTACCCTAAGGGCAGATTACGTATAGTTCATTCACCAGGACTTGGCACTTGGCTCCACCTCCCCGGACGTAGAGTTCATTTCAGCGCGGGAAAGAAAAAACATCACCGCACTTGAAAATGAGACAGGCCTTAATGCCTGCCAAACGCAAACAGTGAATTTTTTTCAGTCCCTTCGCTTATCATCTGCTATTATACCTTTCGTTATGCTAGCTAATTAAATATATTTTATAGTTAAAACCGCTGTTTTCCCATCATAATATCTCAAAAAGCACAAACTATTCATTCAAGAGGGAGAAATATCATCAAATTTATAAACATTTAATTTTTTAAAAATGCACAGGGATTGCGAAATAAATATTTTTCTCATACAATTGCCAAATAGCATCATTGTTCAGGATTGTTCACATCCTTCTCCCAAAAATAACAAAATTGCATCATCGGATACCATGTGATGAAGGCGGAGCCAAGTGCTAATTCCTTGTGAAAGAACTATAGCTCCTTAATTTAAGCTTAACTTTGTTATAGTAGGAATTTCCAAGCATTTACTTACCTTGTTAGCACTTTTTTCAAGTTAGTCTTTTTTTTTTAAAAGGTATTAATCTTCAACAGTTGTTTTGACAAGGTTGTCATGGGTTCTATACATTTAAAATAGTTGTATTAAATTAATGTTGTGCAAATTTAGATTTTTTTTTTCAAAACCACTGTATCATTTACTGTTATTAAATATGAAGAGTTACATGAAAAGTTATATCTGTATTATACCTAGCCTCCCCAATCTCAAAATCTGGGGCTTTACCCATAATAATCATGCAGAGTGTTTTTAAAAAAAGTAAGTATGAAATTCCTCGTTTACATTGTTAATTTAGCGCAAATATTGCATTGTTTATTTAGCGCAGAATAAAAAGCTCAGTGACCTATTATCCTTCAATAATTTTATTAATGTGTGATACTTTCGTTATTTTTTTTTCTTTTGTAAAAAATCTTTTATTTATGTGTGCAGAATTTTCTTTAACTCGCTTTACATCCTCCATTGCACCTTTACCACCGAAGAAAAAATTGCTGTTTGACAATCCTGAATTTCATCTTCCAGAATATGTTTCTACATGAAGTTGAAATCTGCTATTTAGAGAACAGTTATATTTATATAAACTGGATTGTATAATATCTGTAAAAAGTTTTGTAAAAAATAAACGAAACAAGAAGAGAACCTGTCTTTACTTTATGTCATAAATCACGGCATAAAAGCTGATAAATGTTACAATTCAATTTGGTTTAAATGTCTGCATATTTAGCGATAGTCCGTAAGATGTCAGTAGCTTTTCAGGAGGGGTGGGACCAGATTAAATGTTTAGAGAGAGAGAAAATGTGGAATTGTCCCATGGGACTTAATAGCGTCACTGTAGATACTTTGGGTGCATATATAAACTTCATTGGTTCCGAATATTTGTAAATTTCATGCTTAGTAAAATTTGTGCATGCAGGTAAGTTTTATTTTATAATACTATTTCTGAGTTTACTGCCAATGGATCTTCTGGCTTTTAAAGCTTGTATTATTGCTTTATTAGGATGGTCATCCATCGGGAATTTTAAAGAAAAGTTGTATTTTTCCCCTCAATTTTTTGTTTTTTTACCATCTATTATACCCACTTTTATATGGAAATTTATCGCCTAACGGTCGAAATATCATCATCTTAGCAATACTTTGCTTGTAAAACAGCTTGCGCGATTAAATTTGTCAAACTAGATAAGAATGCCATATGAAACTGTTGCATAGTTACTGAATGAATGGAAAAACCTTTGACCTCTTTGGAGACTATGCAGTTTACAAAAAGCAATGCAAAGATTGTAGTGGGGTGGAACAAGGAGTTAGAATATTTGATCCTGTTTATAAAAGCAAGAGCTTTTCTTTTTTTTTCTTCTAGTTTGCCTGGATGCTTTGAGGGTGTTTTTTTCTTTTGACAAAATGATATAAAATATTTTAGTAATCTTCCGCTAAATAACGGAATTCCAAGACCATCGATTCGTAGACTTCTGCGAATTAATAATTTATATTCCAACGAAATTTTCCCGGTGTTCCGCTTATCTAAACTTTTCATTTCGTTAATTACTCAAAATCTCTTTAACGAGACATTTATTCCGCCCTAACCAGCATCCTCTTTCTTTTTTCTTTTTTTTTTTTCCTTCTCTAAGTCTATATCACGCACGGTAACAACTTTTTTTTCACAAATTTATTAGAGAAAAAGCAACTTCTGATAATCTTCAAGAACGAAGACTGTAAAAAAAATACAATAACTTCGGTTTGAATTAATGAACTATTGAAGCAAACGCAAAGTGTAAAATTTATAATCTAAAAAGTAATCCCGAAATGAAATTCGCTAAAAAAAATTGTGTTTTTTCTCATTTTTTAATATTTTAATGCGTAGCAATTTTGCCGTCAATCCCGATTTGTAGCAGAAATATTAATTAATCAATGCAATATACACATTCCTTTTTACTCTGAATTAGAGCATAGGGTTTCTAATATAGCTTTCCCTCTCACTTTATTTGTGGCCAAATGTTTTGCCTATCTCCGTGTCTTTCCTATTGTTTTCTATTTGCTTACAATTGTCCTGAGCCAAGTATGTTTAAGTATCCTCTTTTTCTATTGCCCTGAGGGTTCCAATCAAAAACTTCGTTTACTTTAAATTTTCCAGGTTTACATAGAACATGACCAATCAATTCCCACTTTCGCTTTTTTATATCCAGTTCAATTAGTTTCTTTTTTGCTTTTCTAATGATTTCAGCATTATAATATTTTGTGAAACCTCTTGATACGTAATACTCTATCAAACGCTTTACTTATATCAAGCATTAACAAAGCTCACTATATTATCTCACTATATAACTATATTATCTCAGAAAATTCTCTACGCTTTCATTTACCAATCTATTATTATGAGGATTATAATTCTGATTCAGAGAGAACTGCTCTTCCATACAGTCAGCAAACACCTCTGCTTTTATTTTCTTGGTACAAACAAAGCCGCTTTCAGTTCTTAATGGCTAATTTTTCTGTGGATCCGTGCGTAAAGCTCTTGCCATTCTCCAGATCGAATTGTCTTTCACACAGAAGCTCTCGACCTTCTCATTCCACTGCCTGTTCTTAAATCTCTTGCACTGCTTGTGAATTTGTTTGTTCAAGTTTAAATATTCCTCTCTATATTGAGGACCGATATTTCTTCCTGCACCAGTTTCTTTGTTTGATAAGGTAAGTGATTTCTGGTGAGAACCTTAGGAAGTTTGTCTTATACACTTTAGAAGTTGCTGCTTCCGTATGCGCCTCTTGTATCAGTGATTGAAATTTCTTAATTTCTTTATCATTGCAGTCTGAGGTATCTAAGTTTTCTTCTACTATTGTCTAAGAATATTTTCATATAGATTCCAGTTTGTATTATTAATCATTTTAGGATTTTCAACCATTGTTATGCTAACAGAGATATGCACAGGATGATGATCAGATGACAGATTATTTATTGCCATAGGAATTTACATATTTCTAATAAAGTCCAATATATCAGGAATGTGATTTCTCATGTTAGGATAGAATGTAGGTTCTAAAGGTGCTACCACTGTGAGAGAGAATCTATTAACCAATTTTTTCAAAATTTTACCATTTACATTCGATTTATTACAGTCCCATATTATGTGCTTTAGATTGTAGTCTCCAGCTATGATGGTGTCATAACCACCAGCGAATAGTCCTTCTAGTTGAGTTTCTGAAATGGTATGTGTTGGTGCATTATAGAGGCCAACAATTTTGACTGATTCATTGTTGTAGTTTAAAAGAATAAAAACATATTCCATACCATTATTGTTTGAATAGTCAAACTCGCCATGACTCGGACTCTTTTACGCCGGGATATCGCCACTCCTCATCCTCTATATCTTCTGTCACATCGATAAATTGTGCAATTAGAAACTTTGTTATACTGTTTATTTAAGTGTGTTTCCGTTATTATGAACACATCTGGGTCATAGTTCGTCACAGAATCTTTCAACTCATCTGTCTTATTCACTATGCCGTTTGCGTTCCCATTGAACAAGTTCAATTGGGCATTTCTTTTAGCTGTATTACTCATCATGAGCAATGAAGTTTAGAACTTTTAATTGGTCAATTAGACCTTCCTGTTTAATAGCATTAACTAGATATTTAAGCTCAGTCATAACTGATCTAGCGTCATCTACGGCAATTATTATTGAGCTCTCACTTTTTGCTCCTTAGGATCCTTAATTAAGGTCATTTTAGTATGTGTTCTTTAAACTGAGTCCTTGGGTATTTAGGACAGTTCAAAAAGTTTAACGGATGCTCACACCGCCCCCCCCCCAGTTCTCACATTTTGAAGGGCTGCTCCTGCTCTTGTCACAACTTTGAGTGAAGTGCCCCTCTCCACACTTCAAGCATTTCACTTTATGGTTTCAGGAATCATGCATATGACTAAATCCATGGTATCTATAGCACTGTGTTACGTGATTCGTTCTGCCTTTGTAGGTCTCCACTCTAATCTTTAAATTCAGTAAATAAGTGAAATCATAGGTCTCCTTATTCTGATCATTCTTAGGTAGGGTTACTATGAAGAGTGGCAGTTTCTTCAGAACTCAGTCTCTGAAACTCTTCATCTGTTTCACTTTAAGTAATGATGTAACTTTTAGCCATCAGAGCTCTTTCTATTTCTTCCGTTTCAATATTCGCCGGTATATCCTTTAAAACCACTCCAAGTGGTTTTTCTACTTGAAGTTTAAAAGTGTGGAACTTGATGTTAAGTAAGTACCGTGTAACATGTCGGTAATCATCTTAGTATGAAAGCGACAGCTTCATCTCGTCTCCGAAAACTTTCCCAGTGAAACCTTGGATTTTAAAATCCTTTAGGAATTTATTTATTGGGGTCCATGTCTGATCATAGTTCTTAATGATTATAGGAGGGGCTTTCCTTTTCTTGTTCTTTTGTAGTTGTAATTCTCTTTCCAATCTCTTCACATTCACTATCTGAGCTTTCAACCTCTACCATTTTCTGCTTTTGGCGTTAGCCACATCATCGCTATCCTTTGATTTCTCAAGGGAGGGTAGCACATTTACCCTTTACACTCTTTTTCTCCACGGTCTTTCCTACCTGTTCTCTCTTAGCAGTGGTCTTATCAATTTTTTTCCTCTTCTACCCGCAAGGTTGTCATGTCTCTATATAATAAGGGAACGAACCGCCTTTCTCAACCTTACAGAAAGGATGTCAATCAAAATTCATGCATTTAAAATGTTGCACAGAAATCCAATGGCAGCATATTCTCACGGATATGGAGCTTTTGATTAAGAGTTGTGTACGCTGCCTTTTTAGGTACGTTTTTTCTTTTTAAATTTGCGCAACGAATTTAACTCTGTCTAAATTTTAGCAGTGCGCCAGCTCTCTCATATTATCACTACTCTACTGGCTATCGAAATGAGCTGAAGGAGGCGCGGGGCAGAACTCTCTACGTGTGGCAAAACTTCGCTTACTTTCCTCATTATCGGATCACAGGAGAAGGAAAAGAACGTTCGTTTTTATCTTGATTTTCAAGTAGTATCGAAGGGCCGAGTTCGTGTTAGAAACGTCTGATTTTTTCCAATTGTTCTGTAATTATTTTGTATTGTTTGTTTTTTTCGTCAATTATTATTTTTTTTTTTTGTTAAAATTCTTTGTAATAAATATATTTTCTATGAATTATGAGGGTAAATTTCAGGGTCCCTTTTTCACTGATATTGTTTAGAAAAATTAAATGAAAATCGAAGTTTCAAGCAATATATCTTTAGCAATCAGAAATCAAAGCAGTAACTTCTTATGTAATAATTTTATCTATTTGGACATTAATTTATTCAGGTCCAGTGAAGATGAAGAGCTTTATACAATTTAATGGACATGCACTGTAAAACTTTTAGCTAAAAGATAAATGTAGTATATGTAATAAGGAAAAGAACGCATTTATACAGGATCGAGCATTTCTATAACTCTCCATGTCTGTGATATCCATTAAGAACTTTTTTTTAATAATAAAAAAAAGTATTTAGGGTATTGAAAATTAGAAGTCATTGTTTTATATTATATTTATATAGATAAAAGCAGTAACCTGGGACATAGCAGAACGCTTGAGAGCATTCTTCTCCACATTTCAGCTCATGGAAATCAAAATAAAAAAATGATATTTTTAAAATTTTCTCATGATTACAAAATGCGGGGCTCTTAAAAGCTGAAACTTTTTCACTTCTACAGGCCTCTCACCTGATATATAACAATCAACTATAATCCGAAATTTAAAAATAAAATAAAAGATAATTGTAATAGAAAAAATTCTAGTTGTAAATTCTTAAAAAAAGAAGAAAAAAGGTGCAATCTACCTTCATGAAATGGTGGAAATCTATGGGTGATCCTAAGATTTTCATTTTCCTAGTAGGGGCCCTCCAAATTGCTTTGCCCAAGGCCTCTCAGAGTCACGCTACTGCTTTGTAGATTGGGAATTTTTTTGTAAGATTTCAATTTGCTGCTGAGTTTTACCCATTACCAAAAAATTTTTGGAAAATGCTCAATTTTTATCACAACCTTATCAAAGCATTTTTACTACTTTAAAAGTTATTTTAACTCAGCCAATATCTGTTATATTTCTTTCCTTAGATACCTATTGCGAAAATATTTTCAACTAAGACGTATTTAAAGTACGAGTCCGATTCAATTAATTTGGTGTGGAAACGTTTTTCTTCTCTGGTCCTGCGATTGTCCGTTGCTTGGCCACCAGAATATATTTTTGTATATTTTTGTTTGCCAAGGTCCGTTGGCTCCTAGAGCACAATTCCTTATGGTCTGATGCGTGCGTCTAGGGCCTAATTATCGCCTAGGTCTGATAGGCATGGACCTAGGGCCCACAATTTCTGAGGGTCCTCAAAAATTAGTAATGAGTCGAATGAAAGGTGGACTAGCTTTGTGTTGGTTCAGTGACTTTTAGCAAAAATCTCTGATTTCAATTGTTTGTGGTCACCAAACTATTTTTATTTTGACATAACGTTGTTTTGTTGTTTTAAATTTTAGTCAAAATTTCTTAGAATATTTCACTTGAATCATGCAGTTCGATAGATTTTTTTTATTGTCAGGACTACTCTTCAGTAATTTAATATCAAAATATTTTGTAAGGGACCCGGAAAATTTAGTGGGCCTTGGGCCTGAATTTCTCTTGATCGGTCTCTGCGTGTGCAATGGACAATTAGTAAAATTTTTATCTTTGTGGAGTAGCTAAGTTCCTAACTTATCAAAAGCATGTTCTTTGTTCTGAATAAAAACAAAAAATTGATTCTGAATTGTTCGAAGAGGATACATATACAAAACGAAACTCCTGATAAATACACAAAACGAAACTCGTTACGTAAACTGGTTGATCCTCTTTCCTAGCTATGAGGCAAACAAACATTCACACTGAAATAGTTATGAGGCTCCTCCCCATTCACGTAATACGTTGCTCTATTTATTTCAAGCTGCATAGTTTATTTAATACTAAGAATTATTTCTGGTCGTTTATTTGCGCCGTAATGTTTGTTCACGAGATTATTCTTAACTATTCTGTTTAGCTATGAGTGACTTATCAAAATAATATTTAAAAAAAAAAGAAAATACTTTTACACTGTACTAATTTCGTTAGCCATAACACCCCCTGAAATAGTGTGCAAGGAAGTCTGCTCCAAATCGGTTTTTATCAATTTAAACAGCAATAAAATAAATTTTAAAAAAAATATATAAAAAACTGAAAAACGTGTAGTTATAAATTATTTACTCAAAACCGCAAAACTTAATTGCTTTAAAGTTGCTTTGGGTACGGATAAAAATTCTTATGGTTAGTGAGGGCCCAGTTCTCTAAAAGCGAGCCCGAACTCATCTTTAGTACATCCCTTAATATTTGAGCATATTTGATGTTTACGCTCTTTGAACCATTAAAATTGGCACTTAGTACGTAGAATCCGGAGTACATACATTTATGATGCTGTCTTTTATTTATTTTTGCTCCTTTGTACCAAATTAAACAAAGAAGAAATTGTTTTCATTTTAATACGCTAATCACTGACATCGAATGATTCTTAAATTTATCAAGATATTGGCAATGAATTTGAAGAGTGGGTAGTTGTAAGGATCCTGGTTGGTGTTCCAAAGTACGTTTTTTGTATCATAAGACTAAATTTACTCTTACTAGACAGGCACAGGTTATTGAAAACCTTTCTACGCTGTGAACATCATTAAGACTTCCAATAAATCGAAATTCGTAAGGCCCGATCAGATCGTAAAAATATCGCCAGTATTTTTTAACGGTGACAATAACCATAAGACAATAACTATAACTGCATTAATAAGTATAAGATAATATTTTTCTTATTAAGCACAGTAAAAGTAAAACTTTGAAAGTCTTTTTTTTTTTTTTTTTTTTTTTTNTTTTTTTTTTTTTTTTTTTTTTTTTTTTTTTTTTTTTTCTTTTTTAATATTTTGGTTACTTGCCTATTGAATATCAAGAGGATTTTTCTTTACATATATTATTTGATTAAGAAAATTTTATTAAGATCTTGATCTTATTTGATTAAGAAAATTTTATGAAAAGTTTTCTTATTAAGTTTGGGTATAGAATAAATTTGGATTGGTCTTTTAGAATTAATCAAACTCTTTTCGCAATAATTGTTTGTGTTATTGGAAAGATGTAGGCCTAATTTATAGAATAGAATTTTAAGGACTGGAAAAATGAAACAGTACTCAAGTACCGGGCTAAATCTGTTACTAGTTTATACAATTGATTAAAAGTTAAGAGAAAAAAGGCGATTCGTTACTTGGATATAGACAGACAATATAAGTTCTTTACTGTAAAGAGAGTGCTTTGTTTTACCCAGTGGCGGATGCAAGAAAAAAACATTGCTACTGTAGCGTATCTGCATAGATGAAAGTTGACATGGTCTGTAACTACTCTCCCCACATTGGTGANTACATTTAAAATCTGTATTTAGTATGTGTTTTGTAATTATTTTTAGATGTCTTATTTGTGTTTTGTAATTAAAAATTAATTTTTTTAAATACTATAACATTTTACATTCTAGTGTTAAATTTACAACTTGCAATATTTTGTAATCCCATTTCTATGTGAACAAATGACTTATTTTCATAAATATATTAATCAACATGATACATAAGTAGCTAAAATGGCGATTAGAGATGGAGTACACAAAGTTATAGAAAAGGGCCCCGGCAAAAATTTGAGCCCCAGGGCCCCAAAGGGTGAAGTTACGGCACTGCTTTTCATAGATGAAGGTTGACATGGTCTGTAACTACTCTCCCCACACTACTACTATAGGAGCAACGTTTCAAATAAAATATTTTTTAGAGGATGGGAAAGCAACATACAAACGACTACTTGGACATAATATGCTTCGAACCGAATCCCAGAATCTCGAATTGCACCTCTAGTAATTCTGTTAGTGGCCGGAAAATTTAAAACACGGGCGGAAATGGAATTTATTTTTTGTAAAAACTAATCCAAATTGAAGGTCTCTAGGTATACCTCAAAATACACTCGTTTTTGTCACCCCACTTGCAGCACTTCAAGTTTATGATCGCTAGATAATGCAAGCAACGACCAACAGGTGTGGTGGATAGTCTTCGCCTTTTTCTACTTGTATCATGGTTTGATTTCCTGTGTCAAAAGTTATACTTGATCAAATTGCGCTTCCTCCTACCTTGTCTAATTAGTGGTTTAGAATCCTCATGATCTTTACAGTGATTTCAGAACAAGCGGAAAGTACAACCGGAAAAGTTTTGGATGTATTGGACGGTATCCGAGTGATTATTGTGATAGGATTGCGGTGAAATTTTGGTAATGAAGTGTGAGCGTGTGTCGGTATTGTTTTCGGAACATTATTAAGAACTCAAAACCGTCATAAATACGACCATTTTCATTGCTTGCGATTTTTCGCGCTGTTCAAAAATATTTTCCCGCGAAAAAATTAAATTAGGTTCTCATTTCTACATCAAAAAATCGCAATCAGTAAGAATGACTCTTTAGTGAAGCTCCAATTTGATTCTAAAAGACCATTCACATTAAAAACAATTTTTTCACATGCGAGAACAATTTTCATTACTAACGAGAACCAGATTGGCCTAAACTATGTATACTAGCGAAAAGCTCGCTAATCAGGTTCTCGTTAGCAACCAATATAAATAGCACGAACCTGCAACTTTTGAAAAACAAACATACCACGAAAATCATAGTAAAAACTTCAGTTATCTTAAAATTTTGTTATGAAAAAGTTGTTTTTTTATATATAAGAATATATTTTGCTCAGGGTTTATGATTTCATTTCATTTATGAAAATTAGTTTCGGTTTCTTTATTTTAGACTTATTTTTGATGATAGTGTTGATACTGGCATCGGTCCACCCATGGACTGGTGTTTCTAAACAAATTCTTGACAGTTATATGGGAAAATAGAATATCCCGATTAATAATCTTCTTGTGATTGAGAATTAGTATAGTTAGAGTGTTACAAATTCAAAAAACTCCACTTTTATTATCTTATACTCTTTGTAAGTTGTGGAATAGTAAAATCTTTCGGCTCTCCTCGTTAGGCGATGTCTTGAGATTGGATTAGATTGCTTGCGCGAATAATTATGCGCATTGCAGAAATGCAAGAAGAAATTTGTTGTTTACGACGTTTGTGGTACCGTTAGCGGTATTGTATTACATCTTAGTGGCTACGTGTAAGCATTACGTGTTGTTTATGTCTTTGGTAACGTGAAAATCAAAGGATAGATCGAATATGTCGGCGAATAGTACAAAATACTGCCCTTCGGAACGTGTAGTAAAAAGTAAGTGATAGACCTACCTTAGGCTTAGTTTAATGTATATCTCGTCATGTTGTGGTGCATGTATTGGTTATTTAAGATTATTTCCCCTTTGTCGAACCATAATTTAACTAGAGTCATTCCATTCTATTGATCTTTGTAATTTTGAGTAAAGCTTTCCTCCCATACACGGGCCGTACCGGTGGGAGTGTATCATTGGCCTTGACAAATCAGATTCGTACATTCAAATCGCTTCTCAAATATAGGTCGTGCACTTCTCTCGCAACCATGCGGCTAAATATATGATACAAATCCATTTATTCTATTCCAAACACATATGCTCTGTAATTAATGATTTTCAAATTAATTCAACGTCTATTATGCATATAATCAGCTGATTTATGCACGTGTTAATTATTTTGTGGGTGTGTTTGATAGAATGGGAAAAGAAATAGTCTGTTAGTCAAACTCTGTTTAACAATACGGGATGACCATCATAATTATTTAATTGAAATTGGGACATCCTTAGTATAGTAAGACTTCACAAAACACATAAATCAAATTCATAATCATTGTTTTTTTTCAGACTTTAATTTCAATTTAACCTTAAGATGATATGTTTAACATATAAGCTTTTATAATTAAGATACATGAGTTCTTTAAGAAAGTAGATATGTTTTTGTATGCTATAACAAGAGAATATTGTAACAAAATTTCAGTAAAATTATCCCAAATCAGAGAAGTTTCTTCTACAATAAACAAAAAAATCTACCCTGAAAGAAAGGGGTTCTTTTTTTTCCAAAACAAGTGGAACAAGCTTCTTTTCAGAAATATTAAATGTTAAAACAATTTCTTAAACAGCTTATAGTTATAGTCTAGTTTTAATAATTGTATTTTCAAATTAATTTACTCATAATTTTTAAATAAATTAAAAGTAACAATTGGAAAAAAAAGTGGAATGAATTTCTCAAACTAGTTTCTTTCAATATTTTTTATGCAAAAGAGTGTAGTTAAACACAATTTTTTTTATTGTATATGTTGTTACAACATCAGATCAAGTTTAATTGCAGTGGTATTAATAAAATAAATACTAAACTTAAATGTTACTACTACAAATCATTTATTGGGTTAATAATTTTTACTCTAATTTCAATTCTAATACTCAATTTAATCCTTAGATAATATGTATAGATTTTAAAATTCTATATAAAATTAAACTAATTAAAATGAAATAGTTAATTTTTTTTAATGAAGTAGATATGGAATCTTTTTAACTTTCTGTTACACTGTATTAAGTTAAATTTGTATAAATGTAAGCTTTTCTTAAAATACAGATTTCTAAATAGTTATGATCCATTTTAGTTTTTTCCTTTTTGATCAGGTTCACCTTTTTAATTCCTTTTTCTTTCCGTGTAATGGAAGAAAGTTACTTCCGTAAAAAATCTTAACCATGTCCGAAAGGTATTTCATATTTTTCTTAAAAGACAAGACTGCCAATAATATGCATAATGAAATATTTTTCCCTATCTCCTTAAAGAGAATGAACTTCAACAAAAGACCTCTCTGAAAGAGTATTTGACATTGTGTTGTATAATATAACATTGTACTTAATCGTTTATTAAGTTATTGAATTAAAACAAATATATTTTATGATTTAAAAACATTTTATGAATTGATATTTATATTCATAAATAGAACATCTTAAAATGATAGCAGTTTACGGTGCATTAGATGTTAAATATGGGACATTTAAAATATGTGTAGTACTTTTAGGACAAGCAAATATATAAATATAATACTTTTTAAGCATTTTCAATGAACCTAAATTTCCTACAAGGATAAATGGAGTTATTGATAAATGATATTCTTTTATTTGGAGAATAAAAAGATATATTTTTTATTACTCACATTCCTTTCGCTTTAAACTTGTTTTAATTGGAAAAATTTTGTACCTGATTTTGTTAAAAATCCTTTTTAGAGCACTTATTGCAGGCCTATTTTGTAAATATTTTGACCAAATGATTTTTGCTTAGTCTGAATAATGCATTACAATACGCATGACACCTTTGTTGACTTAGATATTGATTTTCTTTATTATATTATTCTATTTTTATGTTTATCATTCTTAAAATTGCCTGTCCGTACTTTGATCTCTATAAATGCAACCTCTTCCACCCATGTCAACCCTTAACACTTTTCATTCCATTTAGTAAAAAAAAATTTTTTTTGAATAATTACACACTGGTTAAAAAATTATCTGTGTTTATAAGTTTAATTCTGCAAATATTATAAATATTTACTTTGTTAGAGCTTACTTTGTAGGCTTATTCTCAAGTGGTTAAACTTTTATGAGTATCCTTTATCTTTTTTTGGGGGGGAGGGGGGTATATTAATATATATATTTTTAATGATTTTAAATTTTAAAATTACTTTTAAAATATAAATATACACCTTTAAAAAAAAATGCAACTTTTAAATGCTTATTTTCTCATTTGTTTTAGTTTAAATTATGGAAAAAAGCTCTCAAGTTATAAGTTGTCTATCAATGAATAAGTTTTTTTATTTAGTTTACTTTTTTGAAACAAAATTATGCACGTATCTTATGTTGGGGTGTGTTAATTATAATAATTTCTAATACTCAATAGATGGCGCTCTGCGCAGTAATGTAAAATCATTAGTTTCTAATCAGTTTCCTCCATAACACTGTACCATCATCATCATCCTTCTTGTTATTAATCAAGTTGTTAAAGAGCGAATTGTTTTTCTTTTATTTTTCAAATCATCCTATGAATCCATTATTTAAATCAAGTGCACTCACCTTTAATCAAATTCTTAGCTCCAGGTTGGTGCGCCAATATTAAATACGGTGATATGATCTCTGATCTCGGGGTTTTCAATCATAACAAACGCCTTTTAACATAAAATATATTTAATAACAAGAAGGATGATGATGATGGTACAGTGTTATGGAGGAAACTGATTAGAAACTAATGATTTTACATTACTGCGCAGAGTGCCATCTATTGAGTATTAGAAATTATTATAATTAACAGGGTGCACAACCTTTTTGAGTGAAGAGCCACTTGCACAACAAGTTGATTAATGAAGGGCCGCACACGTTTTTAGTCATATTGGCAACATCTGAATAATTTTTATATAAACATTAGTGTTCTTACTCTAATGTTATTTAAAAAAATAAACTAGTTCTGAAGCTCCTGCTGGCCGCACAACAACAATCTGTTGGCTGCAGGTTGCGCACCCCTCTGTAATAGCATGCCTTTAATTTTTTTATTTTTATTAACTGCAAATTTTTCTTTGATTTTGATAATGAAAGAGAATTACTTCTTAAATTTAACACATCAAATTGTATACAATATTTTAAAAATCAATTCATGATCAAATTCTATTATTACATAATAGAAATTTTGATAAATTCTTATGGTGGTAATGCTTTATTTATTATTGGGAAGAACTCTGCTAATACAAGAAAAAAATATTCAGTGAAAAAATTTGAAACAATTATGATTTCAGCACTGAGTGTTGAATAAATGTAGTCTAAAAAATGAAGTCATAAAAGAAAAAAAATATAAGTAAATTTTACTTTTTCCCCAGAGATTTATAAATTAACTCAGAATTTAACAAATATAACCAAGGTTAGAAATATATATATATATATATATATATTTTTTTTCAAAACAATGTCTAGTAATACCCATAGCCCTTAAATGAAAGTGTAACTTAATCATTCCGAAGTATTTAATAGTATTAAACTATTCCATTTTAATTATTAATTAATGTTTTAAGATAACAATTCCAAAATATCCATTTTTGTCATTAATGCTGCCATAATAATAAAAAATGAAAAATAACTGAATACTTTAACTATGCTTTTATGTTTCTTTACAACACCACACAACATTTGAATAAATACTTAACATTTACCATTATTTGTAGTGTAAAGAGAGATTTCTCCCTTTATTTATCTGTATTATAAAATGTAATACTTCATTATTATTTATTTAATATTAGTATTTAGCAATGTGCAATTTATAACATTAGTATTAAGTTTTTATTAAAAATGTATTGAATTAATACAAATTTTAATATATGTAAGGCAATGTAACATATGATACATAGAAACATGGAAACATGACATAGTAGGTAACATAGAAACATGACATAGATTGCATATAAAATAGTAAAAGTTGTTAAGTTTTGGTGCTAATGGTTTAATTATAGGGATGTAACAAATATTTGGGCTCTTTTGCCGAATATTTAGTTGGCCAGTTATTCAGCCAAATATTCAGCAAAGTATTTTTAAAAAAAAATATTTTTCAACAAAGTTTTTTTTAAAAAATTTGAGTAGATTTAATGAAAAATAATTTAAAATAGTATTTTTTACAACACATTATTATAGAAATAGTTTTTACACGTATTTGTTAAGTTCTAAAACTTGTTAGTTATGTTTTGAAAGACCTTTGGCAAAACAAAACTTGGAGAAATGGAAACTAGATTAGTTTATACTGAACCTTAAGTTAGGTACTGCTGATTTTTTTAGTTATATTCAAGCAAGTCTGTTTTGTCATTTTTTAATTTTTTCTTCAAAAATTGAGAATTTTTTAAAATTAGTTTCGTATTTGCTGTTTTTCTGTTCGAATTATAGCACAGCATTATAACTAGGGCTGTAGGTTTGTTGCGGCGCGAATTTCCGCGATGATTTCTGCGAAATTGTCATCTTTTTTCCTAAAATCTGCACATTTCTCAATATGTCTTGACTTGTGCGAAAATTGCTTAAAATTTGATTTTTTTTTTTCATTTTTTATTTATTATTTTTATTAAACAGAATTTTTTATTTTCCTGAACCTTAAATTGAACATGTAAAATTGATCAGATATTTAGGGGACTGAATCAATAGCAAAATGACATGAAAATTAATAGTTCAGAGATAGAGATAATCACAATTTTGTCAACTAAGGTGGTCTTTCTACACTTAGGGAGGGTAATTACCTTCCTGAAGTCAGTAAGAGTACAAAAGAAAGTGGAATCACAAAAGAAGGAAAATGTTATAAATCAAATCTTTGACAGAAAAATTGTTATACATGTTATTGCACTGGGCAATGAAATTTCTACTGCCTTTCTACATACCCAGTTAATTTTTCCTAGGTGGTTTCTTGTGATTTCTTAAATATGGATCAGTTTCTTAGATGAAGGGGGGGGGGACTAGTAGTTTGAATGTAGAATGTTTGAGTTTTCACAGCAATTACTTCTTACAAAGCAATGGTCAAGGAATTGCACGTTGGTGAAGGAAAATTGCTAGAGTTTTGGAAATTAAAGACCGAACGCTCCAAAATTGGCAAAAGTGGCGTTGATACAGAAAGATCGTTTTCTAAGTATAAAAATGTATTAAGTGATGAAAGACGAAGGATAAATGAGAATAATCTGACAATGTACAATACTTTGTACCAAAATTCTGTTCATTTAAATAAAAATATTAATATTGCTTCAAATTCAAAGAAATACTCTTGTTGTTTTTTTTAAAGCTTTTTTTATTATTTGCGCAATTTCTGTCTTTGCATCATTTATATAATAAATTTTTTTATGTTTAGAATTTGTGTAATTTTCAAAATTTCCCGCTAATTTGGGTTTTTTTTTTCCTGCGACAAACTTGCAGTCCTAATTATAACGGAGCGTTTCTTATAGACTTTATTTTTTATTGTCACTTTTTCCTGTAGGGTAAGACAGATAACAGGTAACCTTGAAAAATTCTGATTTTTCATTGTTAAAGTTACATTTCAGAACTGAGAAAAAAATTATATTTTTCTTTTGCTATTTTTATTAATCTTCATTTTTTATCAGCGTTTTTATAATGGCAGCATTTTTTAAAGAGCGTTTCTAATGAAAGTAGGGTTCATACACACCTGAAATATCTGGAAAAGTCATGGAAAAAAGTTCTACTTTTTGAGTATGAATTTTTCAGTATATTGAGAATGTTTTTTCAAAAAATATGGCAATGTGAAAAAGTTAATTTGAGATTACTAATGTCAAGTTTTTTTGTGTTCAAAATTCAGAATGATTTTTTGTTTTGGTTTCTCTCTTTTTTAAAAACATTTGTTTGTATAAATGTTTTTATCATGATGCTGCAATTAAGAGGGTTTCTATTAGACCTTGTACTTCAGATATTTTTTTGAAAATACTATAATTGGAAAACTGCTCTAATATTTTTTTTCAAAAATTAGGATTTTTTTTTCTTTTCTGTTTTGCTTTTGAACATAATCTTTTTTATGATAGCACTGTATTCTTATAGATTATCTCAACGTTTTATGGATTATTTTTTATCCGAAAATATTATTTTTAACATTGAAGTTTTGTTTTCAGAAATAAGATATTTTTTTCGATTTCCCTTTTTTTTTTTTCAACTTTACCACTTTAGTTTTTTTATTCTTAATAGTAGTTACTCAGTTTTTTTATTTATCTTAAATATTTCTAATTATCTTAATATTTAATTATCTTTGTTATCTTAAATATTTTTATTATATTTTTGTTTTGCGTTACCTCATACCAATAACATAGCTGATTTTTCGATTTTTCCCTTGATTTTTCGATTCCCTTGATTTTTTGACACATTTCCTTATGGTATTGAAAATCCAGTTATATTTTACACCAGGGTTGGCAAGTTTTTGACACATGACGGTTTTTACCGGTTTATACCATGGTTTTTACCGCCATGTCAAAAACGCCTCTGTCAAAAACTCATAGTTTCGATAAAACTGTATTTTAATTTGAGTTTAACTGCTTATGATTTAAAATTAATTCTTTTTTAGGCAATAAAATTAGAAAAAAAGTTGTTAAAAGATATTTAAGAACAGATTTTTGCATTTTCCCAACATGATTATATCAAATCATACTATTTGAAGTAAAATATTAGGATACTAAACAAAATTTTCAACATTTCCAAGCATCATTTTGTTTGGCATATTACATTACTGAAGAATGTCAAGTCATTCCTGACTTAGAGTTTGTTAGTAGTTACAAGTTTTGAAAGTTTTGTTTAGCTTATTTCTAATATTTAAGAAATGCCAAATTTTAAATTCTTCTTTTTAGTTCTTGAATTTATTAATAGTTCCAAGTTTTTTTGTTTGTTTGTTTATTTCTAACAATTAAGAAGTGCAAAATTTTGAATCCTTTGCAAATCAAGCTATAATGATAAAAGTTAAGTATCACTATTTTCAATAAGTATATTACAATATTTCTGTATGAATGTATATCCTTCTATAAGAATACGTGTATATAGTTGCAAAATCAATAGCAATCATTTACAACATTCATTTATAAAGGCAATTAAGTGAAAATAATATATTGTCTGCTATATGCCATAAATTAAAGAAAATAGTAGGTTTTTGACGGTTTTTACCGGTAAAAACACGGTTTTTACCACTGTCATGTCAAAAACCAGTTTTTGACGGCAAAAACCCAACCCTGTTTTACACTAACCGACTCTGGCTACAAATTATTTCTTCTATTGGCATGACAGCCCTTTATGGGCCTTTCCTGAAACTTCCTCCATTCTGCTCTATTCTTTGTGATTGTCCCCCAGTTAGTAATTCTCAGGATTTTGAAATTCTCTTGTACACAGTCAAGCCATCTGATCTTAGGCCTACCTTCAACTCTAGTTCCCATTGGTTTGTAATTGAAGCTCTATTATCAATTTGAAAAATGGAGAAATGCACAAAATTTTAACTCTTTACTGTTTGTAATTTTTTTTTAATAGTTTTTTGGCATAAAAAGTACTTAAAGAGACAGTTAATAACAGTACTAACATTCATAAAACCTCTCAAAATTAACTAAATAGAAACATTCTAAAGGTGAACTACTATTCCCATCTAAGTGTTGAATCTTGTATTATGCTGTAACGGTTTTGTTCTAGTAATTTTTAAACATAAAATTTCTTTAATTATATGCATTTATTGTATTTATTTAATTGTATTAATTTATTTTAAAATATTTTTTTTTCTTTGATTATCAAAGCTCTTTATTGTTAGAAATTGTTTTTATATTAACTTTCATATTATGTGATAATAAAGGTATTACTTTTTCCAGATGTTAACATATGTTTCCATAAATATAATCTGTTTCTTTGATAAGAAAAGAATATTGTTTTAAGGAGTGTCAGTTTGGCTCTCTTCCGTTTTGAATGAATTCTAATATTCAGAAATGAATAATTTTTTTCAAATATGCATTGACTGATATAAGTTGACTGATAAAAAGGATTTAATTCCTAGAACATTGTTTATATAAAAATACCATAATTGCCAACAACATGTTTAAATATTTGGGTATGAGGCTCTTCATTGGTCAACATGTAGTGTAACTAACCCTTCATTTAAAAATGTTGTGCAGCCCTACTGTAAGCATTATATACTCAAGAAGTAATTTTATAATTTAATTTCTTTTTAAAGCTTTTATTTGGAAAAGTGTTATAAAAATAATTTGTAATTTACGTTAAATTTATTTAAAAAAGAAACTTATAAAATTGAGAAGTTAAACTGTAATATATTTTAAATGCTTGAATATCCCCAGTCAGTTACATTTCTTTGTAATACACTCTTATAAATATTTTCATCTTCACTTTTTGTGATTTATTGCTACCCTTAATTTTTGATTATTTGTTAATTTCAAAAACCATAAGCAAATATCTCCATTTATCAATTTCAATTCATTGACATACTTCAGTTAATTATTAAGTAAAATTTTTTTCCTTCTTATATTCATGCATATTCTTTTGTTTCTTGCCTGATACTCTTGCTATTTTTATCAATCCTGAAATTCTTATTATTTGTAACTTAAAATTCATATCTATAAAATCAAAAGTAAATTTAATTATATATTTTTCCTAGTTGTAGTATATTTTCCCTATCTCAGTTGTAATGAAGTAATAGTTTTGATTTTAAATGATTTTTCATTAATCTTCTGAATTTTTTTTTTTAAATCCTTTTGCTACAGTTTTTAAATAATTCTTTCAGGTGTTCCATTCCCTCCTAGTCATAAACTTACACTAGCCGAAGTTTTTGACCCAAAGACCACAAAACCTCGCACAGATCTCCTAAAGCAGCATTTTGTGTTAGAAGGCCGCATTGAAGAGGCTGCAGCGCTCAAAATAATTGATGAAGGAGCAGCCCTTTTGCGACAAGAGAAAACTATATTAGATATTGAAGCTCCTGTGACTGGTAATTGATTTTATATTTTACATGCACCAAATATTCCCTTTCTTCAGTTAGTCTCATATTTCAGATTATTTGGTTGTATTATTATTATATTAATTGTTTGAATTTTTTCTTGTTTCTTTAGATTTTAATTTTATTCAATTATGAAAAAATATCCCATTTTTATTATCTTTTTTAAGATACTTTAAATGCTATAACAGAGAGATTCAACCGAAAGCATTTAAATGAGGTGATTTTAAAATAAACTGCATATCGTTATTTGAAGAATGAACTACAATTTTAAAATATTTTTAAAAGCATAATATTTTATTTATTTATTTTAAATAACGGCAAGCACTGAACTTTCATTCGTCGCCTTAGAAGATGCTGGAAGTGTTGCTCATTCATAATTACCTGGTGGGCTTCCGTGAACCAAAGCCATGGAGGCGAGTAACATTACGCTCGTCATATTGCTGCAGATACCCATTCACAGGATGGGCCACATTCACGCATCACACAACAGGGGAAACATACAGAAAAATATTAAGGCGGAGGATTCGAACCCGCAGCCATTGTCTTCGTAGTCAGGCATGCTAACCACTAATCCACTTGGCCGGCAGAAACATAATATTAGAGCAAATAAAAAATGAGCTTTTTTTGTTGTTTTTTTATTAATTTTAGTGGATAGATTTTAAATCTTACCTGATCACAAAATATATCCATTCAAATATTTGATGAAAAAAAGACAAAAGCATCTTTCTTACAATTACTTCAGTGTTGCAAAGTATGCAGTTGAAATGTTCGACTCTGATTGCAGACTCACTTGAAACTCTATGCCGACTCTGACTTATACAAAATGAAGTAATAACACCAAATCCCAGGAAAATATTAATATTACTTATTATTTAGTAATTATCAATTTAAAACTAAGTATTTCTTTTCTTTTATGAATTGTTGAAGTACAAGCTCATATTTTATATAACATAATTATTATAACATAACAGTGAAGGAGTAAATTTTAAATATATATTTGTTTAAAACATATTACGTTGCATAATTTGGACAATCTTATATTTTACGTGCGATAAAATAATGAATAGAACTTTGATTGGTCGTTTCATAGGACCATTTATTGTGAATGATGGAGTCTGGAAATTGACAAATGCGGGTCAATATAAAATCTCAAACAATGACCTGATAATAAAAAACTTATAAATTTATCGTAAGCATAAATTTTTTTAATTAAACAAATTATATTTCCACAAAAATATTCACGTTGCAAACGAAAGGTGAATAAAAAAATCTATTTCTTTAATATATCGTACGTAAATTTTAGTTTGAACATACCATTTTCTTCTCTATGCAAACAATAAATTTTCAACATTTGTGACAGATTGCTATTTTTTCTGTAAATTATTATGAATACAGAAATATTCTCATTGTTTCAAAGGCTTGCAGGTCTTTCACAAAAGGTGGCTATTGTTATGGTTCTGTTTCACCATCTTGATTGCTGTCACTTGCACTTGTTAACTAAGGTCCCACTTATTAACTTTAGGAATTTAAACTACTAAATACACAGATTGGCATTTGTTTTTTTATAACAAGAAAAGTTTTGCAAAGCAACACATTTTGTAATAAAACATTTTGTGGGAATTTTTTAGACCAAAGATTTTCCCATTGTTGTCTGAATTTCCTCCAAAGCCTAGTTTGCATATATTCTGCTCTCCTAAATATAATTAATAATAAATATTCAGAATCAATAAAAAAAATTATATGTTGAGATCAAGCAATTGTTGGCGCCCATAGGCAGAATTTTTTCGAGCTATCTGCAACAAATCTTTCTGCAAGATACTTTTAATAATAACAAACATATATGTAACTGATTTAAAATAACAAAAGCGCTGTGTTTACGAAAAAAAATATTATATATATATATATTTTTAATTGAACATGTAATAATTTTTTATTTTAATATTATGGGGGATATTCTTACATTTTGATGGGGAGGAGCACACAAATTATTTCCTTTTTTGCATTTTGTAAATAATCATTGCAATTAAAAAATTATTAAAAATCATTAGAGATCAGGTTGTTGTAATTAATAATATCGTATAAAAGATACCAGATTTAAAAACTATGGAGAAATCAATAGCAATAACTTCCAAAAATTCCATTTCCTTAAAATGTAAATACTCAAATGCACAATTTGAATTTTCTAAATTGTTTGAAATATGTTGGGATATTTAAAATCCATGTGAAAATCAATGTCAATAACTGCCGAAAATACAATCAAAACATTACATCGGTTTACGACAGGGTTGGCAGGTTTTTGACATGTGACAGTTTTTGACAGTTTAAACCATGGTTTAAACCGTCACGTCAAAAACCTCACTGTCAAAAATGTCGAAAATGTCAAAAACCTATATTCATATGTGAAATTTAATTAATACATAAAATTTATATATTTTTTATAAAGGATAGTGTTTCTAAATATGTTCTAGAAAAAATAAATTTAAAATTTTGAAGAAACACTTATATTTTGAATAGTAACCAAAATCTTGTACTTTTGAAAGCTCACATCTTTTGTAATATTATGTATTCATTTTCATGTGTTATTGAAAATCTGCAGTGATATTATTAAGAAATTTATTTATAACCAAATTTAGTGTATAGTATAGATTATACTAAAAATTAGACATTTTTAAAGATAAACATTAGCAGTTTTGTACATTAGACATCTTTTAAAGAAAAATCTTTTTAATATTCTTTTAAATCTTCTTAATAATCTTTTTAACATAAGACAATACAAATTTAAGTGCTTTCTGTTAAATACACAGAGTAGTTAGTGTCGATTTACAGTATATTCAGCCTATTCATTTACTATGCTGAAAATTTAGTTTATCCAAATACTTGTGAATTTCATTTTGCTGAATACTATATAGTTTTGTTGAATATCTAAATATTCAGCTGTTGAATAATTACTTCTTGCTTTCAAGATATGCATTATTTGTATTCTTAATACAAGTGGGGGAAAAAAATTAAGAGGTAAAAATTGTTTTAAAATGATAAGTGTAATAATTATAAATAAATATAATAAACAATATGAATTATATTTATCATTATTCACAAATATAACTACTTTTAAATTCAAATTAACATACTGGATAATAAAGATATTCGGTATAACATTAAAATTTTTTTTCATACACTTGTATCAAGTTTGTATTTATACAACATAACTTGTAAGTTCCTTATAAATATTAGTTATATGTTCCTTATATGTCAAAAATGCATAGTAATAAACTTTTAATTTTCTTAAGTATCAAAAAAAAAAAAAATTTTTTTTTAAATATAAATATTTAAACAATTTTTGTGCAAAATTTTTCTGCACATGCATTTGAATATAAATTTCTGAGATTTTAAATCTGTTATTTTACCTTAATTTTAATTAAAAAATATTTTAAAGCCTGCTGATTACCTATAGTATAATTAAATTTCAATATAATGCATGGCAACTGTTGGTAGTTTTGAAGTTTATATATTCTCTTGGCAAACTTCAGTTTTTGACATTTTTGACGGGTTTTTGACGGTTTAAACCAGTATTATACCCTTGTCATGTCAAAAACCACTTTTTGACATCAAAAACCCAACCCTGGTTTACGATACTATCAGCATATATTGAGCGAGTCAAAAAGTGAATATCTAAATGCATGATTCAAATATTACGTGTAAGTTTCTGTAAAAAAGAAAACTTAATTTTTTTACTTTTCAATGGAAAAATCTTTTTCCAGGAATTCTGTAATGTTCTGCAACAATGCCGTGTCGTTGCGATTAGTGGTGTCAAAAACCCAACCCTGATTTTCACATTCATCTAAACTAAATTGTTTGGTATTTGACAAAACTCACTATTCAATGCTTTTCCATTTTAACTTAGATTGATTTGAAGTTTTCTTAACCATTTATCACTAATGTGAAGTGCAACAATGAGTAAGGTATATTACATGAGAGAACTTTAAAAGCAATTGTAACCTTCAATGCTATTCTATCCTAAATTTGAAAATAAATTTGGTGTTTCAGTTTCCTATATGGTTTCCCTTAATTTCCCAAAAGGTTGTTTACAACTAACTAACATTTTAGAGAAATTATCTAAGCTTCTTGGCTACCATTATTTATTTATTTAATTTTTTAGTAGTTTCCATCAAAATAAAGATTAACTGCATTCAATATAATCTGTTGTTCTAGGCCAACTTGTGATAGTCAAAATTTACCATATTTAAGCAATTTTCTCCTGAACTTATCCCTTTCGAGGGTCTGCCGAAAATTTCTTTCTGCACTATTTTTATTAAAACTGAACAGTATTGACAGTTTTAATAAGTAACAAATATACTGATTACTTTTCAGTACTCTGCTTATTTTTTTTTGTCTCCAATAGTATCTGCTAAATAACTTAATTATCATTGGCATTTCTTTTATTTTAATTACAGTTGATTTTAAATTACTTAATTTTATACAAAACATGTTTTAAAAAGATAACTACAAGCAAAATAAACACGTGGTTTTAAAAACTAAAGGAATACTAATTTGTTGATATAGTTTGCCTATTCTTTCAAATTCATTTTAGTTAGAGCCCCTGAATTAGACTGATAGATTTTCCCTGATAGTATAGGAGCCTTAATTTTCTTTAGAACTTTTGAAAAAGCAGAATAAAGCAGTTAAGTTTATAATGGCAGCTTGTTCTAAGCCAATGAAAGAATTCCATTTTTCAAAGATTCCTCCTTTATGATCTGAATGACACTTTTGAAGTATTTTTGAGATTAGGAATTAAATTTGCTCCTTTCACCGATTGTTCATATTTCAGGATGCTCACATTAAATGGTCTAATACAGACAAACTCTTCATTATTATAGATGTGTTTCTTTAATATAGAGAGTTTTGGCAAGTTGCTCAGCAATTTTTCTGATGCAAAGCCTCTTGTTAGAAGAGATTAAATACATTAAAGTAGAATTGGTATCTGGCAAAATCAATTGAGAATTCGTTTGAAACAACTATAATTTTATTTAATTATGGAAAAACTAGGTCAGATACGTATTTTACCCAAACTCTTATTTTCTCTACTAAGCCATTATATGCCAGATGCTAATTATATGAGAAGTCCTTCTGCAAATTTCTCACAAGTTCAGGCATTTTTTTTTTCTTTTTAGAGGGAAAAAGTTGCTAATTTTTTAGGGCACTGATTTTTACTGCGTTCAAACTTTTTGAAAGCAATTTTTGGTTGTTGAGTAAGAAATTGAATTTGCTATTTACTTGTTGGTTGCATTGATTTTAGCAAGGTTTGTAGTTGCCCTGATTTTTTCTGATGTTGCGTTTTCGTTCTGATATTCCAGATCTAATATTCCATTTTCTACTAATACAAATAAATTAAAATAATCGTATTGAAGTAATTAAATTTTCAATTCAACTTCTTTTCTGTTTTAATTAATGTTTTTTTCTCTCCTTAAAATTCAATTGTTCAAACTTAGGGACTTTCCAGCAATTTACATTATTCAGGCTTATAGTCTTACTCACAGGATTTATTGATTCAACACATTTTGGAAATTAAATCATTTCATGAAAAAGAAACTCAATTAACAATTTTATAAAATTTTTATTGTGATGAATTCGGGGTACACCTTATTTGTTATTTTCTGCACATGCAGTAACATAACTTGTAGGATGAAGTTTTTTTTTAGTCTGCTATTATTGATTTGTCTCTTTGATCTGATTTTTTATTATTTTTTTAAAGAAAAAATCCTGAAAAACAAACAGTTATATAGAGTTTTTAAATGGAGAATCCAGGTATCTTCCACTAAATTAAATTTAGTAGAAAAATCTGAAGTGGCAGGTTTACTGCGTTTTTATTTTGATATTATTGTAATTAAACTGTTATATCGTTAAGTGCTAAACTTTTCATGCAGTTTGTGTAGCTATCGAATTGGGGAGCCATCCTCTCGGCACAGAATTAAAATTGTGATGTTTCTGGCAAAAATGTTTCTCGCTTGGGAAACATCAGACGTTAAATCTATCCCATTACATTATGCAGCTCTAGTGTAACATAAATTAAGTGCTACTACTCTGGCTTTTGTGCAGTTAAATGGCAAATAACCGTAACCCTTTTGAAATCAATGACAGGTTAATAAACCACTTAATAAGTTAGTTGGTGTCTGCCAGTCTTGAAATAAATTGTGTCCATGATCGTAGATCACTGCTCTAGCCAAACACTTATTATCATGGTATAAGTTTGCCTTGGAAATGAAAATTATTCAGAAGTCATTTTAAGATAAACTACTTATTTGTGAAAAAAAAAAAGTATTATCCCTTCCCCTTAATATTATTTAAAGTGTAATAAGTTTAATTAGCTTATGATAAATCTTCATTATTTTTTATATGAATTGGACTAAATAAGGAATTCATTGGCTTATATTTCTTTCCTCTTGTTCTATATTTAATTTTGATTACAATTTTTGGATATCTTTAGAGGAAAGGGAAATAATCTGCAAGCACAACATTTTAACTAGGTTAAAATATAGTTTTCTTTTGAATCTTATAGTGTCAAGTTAAACAGCTCAAAAATATTTATTTAAATTATTATAAATAATTTAAATATTATTTATTTATAAATATATTTAAAATATATGTCGTTAAAAAGATGTATAAATATTACTAAAATACAGCATAATTATATTAAGAAGAAATTAAATTTTCCAGTTTTTCTCTTTTAAAAAGTGTTCCCAAAACAGTGAATTAAAAAACACTGCTATTTTTTTTCTTATTTTATTTTTATATTTGAGTTATTTATAAAGAATCCACCTTGGATATTTAAAGGAAAATAGTCTTCCCTGGTTTATTTAGAGCCATAATTTAATTTTTATGTTAGCATTTTTGTTTTATAGTATTTCTTTCTACACTTATACTAGTAAACAAGTAATAAAAAATATATATGTTGCGCTGTTGTTATTGGTTTTACAGTGTATTCTATCCCTATATTTCGTGTGTTGATCATTGTTAAAAATGTAAAACATTTTTAAATGCTCGAGGGTAAAAAAGATTGTAAGAACGTCTAGAGGTATTTTTCGAATTCTCGTTTTATTTGAATGCCTGTTTATTTTTGGAAATATTTTCCATGATGTCGTTCCAAAACATTTCTTATTTTTTTATTGGTGCAGTCCCACTCATTCGAAAAACTTGCTTTCTGATCTTAGCAAATGAAAAAAATCACCTTCACAATCTTCTATCTTTAGCTACTTTTCCTCTTTCTCTCTCTCTTCTGCTAGTATTGTTGTTACTCATCTTACTCACTTTCATTCAACACTATTCTTAAAACAGCATTCTTAGCATTATCTTGTCAAGTTTTTAATGTTATCATTTATTTATTTACTATTTTTTTTTTGTTACACTATTTAATTTATAATTTCTTAACAAATTACTTGTTTGAGAAATTAATGATTATATAGTAAATTAATTTATATTAATTTATTGTAATAAAATAATTATAAATAGAATTCATAAATAAAATAATAAATTCTAAAAATGTGTAATAAGAATATTTGTGATATTTTAATAAAAATAATAATAATCAGAAAACAATTTATAATATTGAAATTAAATTATTTTTACTTAATTTTTTTAAATAATAATGTTCTTGAGTGTATAATGATTCATAATATATATATAAAGAATATTGAAAAAAAAATGTATATAATATCGATTGATCCTAAAGTTTGCAAATCCACTTAGTATAGTTATATTTTCTATATCTTAAATGATCTGATTTTGAATTCGGACCAAAATAATTGCCATCGTTAATATGCGTATTAAAACTACTACTTATGTGTATTTGTAATTTTAAATAAGTTTGCTTTCCATTTTTTTAAAAATATTTTCTGCTGAGTCTTTTACCCTCGTTTGGGGATTCATTTACTTTCTTAACTGTTTTTCTTTATACTTTCTGTATTATGCTATGCTTGTAAATGTTTAGTAGAAACTGTTGGGTGTGTCCATTGCATGGGTGTGGTGTAGGGAATGCTAATGCTTTTAAGTTACAGCCTAGAATGCAGCAAGTCATGATTAATGAAAATGGGTCCTCGTGCATTAAAAAACCGTTTATGCTTTGATTACTGTTTTTTTCTTTGAATCAAGTCAATTTAATAAGTAAATAGTTTTTGATGATTGGAATTGTTTTTATTTAACAAAACAAAATGGATTATTGAAATATCAATGTTAGACATACCCCTTTTTTTTATACATGTTTTTTATTTCTAATTTTTAGAATTACGAGTTTTTTTTCCTTCATTTATCTTAGGAAAAAAAATAAGTCTATAACAACAGTTTTATGTTGTTTCTTACTTTCTGGAAAATGAAAATTTTATTTATCAGTTTTTATGTTTTCAGAAAATTTTTGATCTTAGGTCTACGTAAACTTATTTCCTGAAACTTCTTTCAAAATGTTAAGTGTTAAAAATTAGTGCATACTTTTTATTTGGTTAATAATCTAGCACAATTCGGGCTAGATTGCTTTTTTTTTTAAGCTACTAGTTTTAAATTATTAATACGTAAGAAGTGACATTAATCCAATAAAATTTAATCTTTCTCATAATCTGAGCGCCTTTGAGTCACAATTGAGCTCTAAACAATGGTCTAAGATTCAAAAACAGTTTTGGCAAGCGTACACTTTACATGTTCCATAATTTAGTAGATTGTGGCTGTAATCAGTTGGCAAGCTGTGCTTCCAAATTCCCCTAATTTTTGTTTGGGTGATAGCAAATTCAAATGGTCCAAATAAAAAACTACGTACATAACATACGCTTTATTTATTTTTTTAAAAGGGATCGATTTAAAAGATTAGTTAAATAATATTTATGCAACTTTTATGTAAATGAATTAGGATTTTGTTTTAAAAAAAACATGCATTGAAAATTCAAGAAGAATGTGAAAAATTACCATTTATTTGAAGATAACATTGCCCACCATTATACTACTGCATGCATACCTAATAATTAATTTTTCTTTTTTAAATTACTCGTACTTTACTTCAAGTTTCACATTTGTATACTTAATCTTACTGGGTGCGTACCGTTTATAAAGTGCTTAAATTTGCTTATTTTTTAATTAAAAAAAAAAAAACTTATAAAAGTGCTTTTTTTTCAATGGGTGGTTTTGTGCTTAAATTTCCCTTTTCCAAAATGAGATTTGTTTTTCTTTACTAAATCGAGTTTCGTTACGAATTCGCAAAAAAGAGTGGTTTTCCATTCAACCACAATCCATTTCGGCGTATCGTCCGTGCACTGAGCTGCATTCATTACACTCTGTGCTCAACCCTGTTGCAATTTGCTAGAGATTCTTGGCTTCAGGCTTCATTTTCCGCCCTCTGAAATCGAACCGAAAAATTTCGCGATTTTTTACCGATCATGGGGACCAACCAAACATTGCGAATTTTTTCCCTAATAGTAAAATAAAATTTTATCTTTCTTGTTAATTTCATCGCTGATGAAGCGCCATCGTCTTCGTCACTGGCAAGCCTATGACTTTCTCTCGCTGTACTATTTATAGATCAGTACCATAATCCTTGAACTTGATATGGGAATTATTCACTAATTACGTATTTTCATGGGGATTCAGAGCGATCAACAATCACAAAGCTTCATCACCTCAAAATTTCCATTTTTCTTTGATTCGTTTAATTAAATCTATAAAGAATTGAGATTTTTAATCGTAGGTTTTTTTTTTTTTATCCGAGAGACTGTCCACTATTTGCATAAAGTTTTTTAAACTCTTTATTGTTCTTAATTACTTTTATTATTGTATTATTACTTTTAAAATTTTCACCCGGGATAACTTGGTTGGTAGGATGTTGGACTCTTGTTTGTGTAAACCTGAATTCGGACCCCGCCGACCGGAAGAAATCCTTGTATTAAATAGTGACTGGGCATGTTTAGTCTGTCAGGATCACAAAGTCCTCCAAGTTTCTATAACAAATCAATACCTCTGGAAGTACTGAATTGGGGATTGATCGTTCTCTGGTTCAGTTTAAAATTACGATCTGGGCGGGGATGAAAGGATGGAATATTATTGGGTCCTCCCTGTAAAAGGGGCTGTGATATTTGTGTAGCAGAAGTCGTGTTTTTGGACCTAGATGGCGCCACGGAAAAAACACGAAACGCACCCTGTGCCTTAAAAATTCCCTTGATTTCAAGCAGGCTGGCTGGTATTGGCAAGGGAAATTAGTAACAACAGAAAAATTTTCAGTGTGTAATTAAGAGTTCTTTTATGAAAACACTTTATTATTTAAATGCAAGATTTTAATAAACATATAACGTGAGGGACTTTTCACTATTTTAACATATAGCAAGTACAGAAAAAAAATCTTATGTTATTTAGATTTGTCATTCATAAAAACTTTAAATTAAACGATTTGATGTAATGTACAAACGATTAAAATAAGAAAATCAATAATCTCAGAAAATCAATACTCTCAGAACAAATTTTTCTCTATTTTAAAAACTAATATTTTGAAATTCATTTTAAATTGCTGAAAATATTTTAATTTTATAGAATTTTTTGTAAACTTATAGCAAAAAAAGCATAAGACAAAAAAGTTTGTTTTTTATAAATTTTTCATAAATATTTAAGCAAGGTTTAACTAAATTTTGTAAACCTTTTGCATAAAATAACCAAAGTAATTGTTACAAATTTATCGCTACATTTTTTGCCATAGGGTGATCAAAAACATTTTCCATTAGTAATTTTTTGTTGGTCCCTCAAACATCTTAAAGCTGTATATTTAATTGATAAGTATGAGAAATCGCATAACCTAAACGTTTATAAAATGATTCTTTAAGTATTTAGTTATAAAATGATTTTTTAAGTATTTCTTGGGAAATATAAAAAAATGTGTTAGTATAGAAATGTTTCCATTATTTTATCCAACATTGTAACACAACTATGTATATAATGTCGTTACCGAGTGGAAGGATTAAAACAGGTCTTAGGCTGGGAAGGAGGGTACAAAATTTATTTATTATTTATTAGACAGAGCAGTCATGAAAGTGTGTACGAAAAGTTGTGTTCCTCGGTTATATGTTAGGGAGAATCTTGCAAAGTAAATCCGTAAAATGTTTCAATTTAGGGAAAGAGGGAAATCTTAGTAGTTGCTATTGGTTTAAGAAATATATCGAGCGTTTCCCGCAGAGAGCAAAGGGCAAAATGTTGTGCTTTTAATTAAATGCATACTTGAGCCAAAAATAGATTTAAGAACAGGATGTGGCTTTTAAAAGTGTGAGAAAGTATTCAATTAGAATAATTAATTAGGATAACATAAAAAGATTATTAGAAGCTTTTTATGTTACATGTATGTATATATATATTAAATTAATAAGTATTTTTTTGTTGAAAAATTTGGCTTAGCACCTTGTCTAATGACAAGTAATATTGATATATCAATGGCAACAATTTTGTTTTGTTTTATTCAAAAGGTTAATTGATAGTGCCTTATAAGAGCTTTTAAGTGCTTATTTTTCACTTTTGGTTCTCAGTCCTTCTTGGTTACTCAAAGTTAGGTTATAATGCAGTTAAAAAAAAGTAAGAACTGGATATCCAAGGATATCTAATAGGAAAAAAAGTTCTTCTATGCATCAAATTGTTAAGTGCTCTCCTCTTAGTATGCTCTCTTCTCCTTTGGTAAGTGATAAAATGTTGCACTGGGTTTTAGGGAGTGGAGGAAAGGAGAGAAAATTAAACAATGCTATTTAGACAATTGTTTCCAATGTAGTCTTTTTTCTTCCTTTTTTTGTAATGAATGAGACTAAACCCAAGACTAAAGCACTAATTGTTTTGTTAGCTATGAAGAATTTAGGAACAAAAAGTAACATACTTGACCTATTTAATGAAACTGAAGTAGCTATCTAGAAAGTATTATTTTTTTTACATTTTTTTTTGTTTGCTAAATCAAAAGATATTGGAAGTTTTTTTTTTTTGTATTATTTTTTTTTTGTTGTATAGAAAGTACTATTTGTGAATTGAGTTTGATATCTAAAATATTTTATAATTTCTATTTAAATTTGCAGTGTGTGGTGATATTCATGGCCAGTTCTTTGACCTCATGAAGCTTTTCGAGGTTGGGGGTTCACCTTCTTCAACAAAATATCTTTTCCTTGGAGACTATGTTGATCGGGGGTATTTCAGCATTGAAGTGAGTTATTAATTTAATTTATTTTAAAATAAAAATATTTAAGAGTTCTTTTGTAACTTATCAACATCCTTTTTATTAGTGTGTGCTCTACTTATGGTCATTGAAGATCTGCTATCCTACGACATTATTTCTTCTCCGTGGTAACCACGAATGTAGGCATTTAACAGAGTATTTCACCTTCAAAACAGAGTGTAAGTCTTAATTCATAATATTAATGGCATAATAAAGTCTAATTGGTAGAAAATAATTTTGTTACGAATTTTTACTGAACCTCGTTTGTTGGAAGAAGCATTAAAAATTAAGATCATGATCAAACTTATCAGTTCAGGTTGCCAACGAAGCCATTCATTTTCATTGTACGAAATGAAAGTTTGATATGAAATCTAGAAAGTTCTTTGCCACCTCCTGTATTTATGTCAGGCAATGATATAAAATGCAATTAAATCTAAATTAATGAAGAAAAAAAAAACTCTACTAGAATATTTGCTGGGATATGAAAAGCATTTCTATCTCATAGTAAATTTTTTTTTATTGTCTATGAATTTGGGAAATGTATGGTTGTCTTTTATGCATACATATATATATATATATAGTTAATATGCCTTGCTTAAATTAATTTTGCACAAAAATTAAATTGCATGCAAATTCAGTTCTCATTTAAATTCACCTTCCAAGAACTTAAAATTCTGCAACCATTTTTTTTTAAAACTTCTCTGTGCTTTAGAAATTTTGAAACTATTTTATATAATTTCTCAAAACTATCTTTAATCCACGTTCTTTCTATTTTTTTTTTTTTTTTGGTTGCCCTAGGTGTTTTTTTTTTCTTAGATTTTAATTTCAAATAATTTCTAACTTAAAAAAATATGCTTCTTTTTTAGATAATTATTTTTCTGACTAAACATAGCTAGATAACATAAATTAGATTGATTTTTCCCTCCACCTAAATGTTTCTTTATAAAAGCAATGGGCCCAATTCAAATACCAGTAAGCAAATTTTTTTTTATAAGAGATATATTTATTTGAATAAGCAATATATTTATTTGCATAAGCAATATATTTATTTGCATAAGCAATATATTTATTTGCATGAATTTTCAGATTTTTTAGAAAAATGCTGGTTTTAAAAATCAAAGGTATCAAAACAAATAATACAGTATCAATTTTTTGTCTAGCAATCATTTAATATCAATATAATATCAAAGTAATATTTATTATTTAATACAAAGTATTAATTATTTATTTAAATTACATCTTTAACAATAGAAGAATCTTTTAACTGCATACATTTAAAAATATTATGGAAGTACATTTTTACAGTATTCAGATATGATTATTGCAGTTGAATGGCTTTTGACTCCCTGCAGTCTTTGACTTCTGACCTTCTAAAAATAGGGCTAAGATTGCGAATTCAATATCTTTTTGCTTCATTTCTTAAACCCTAAGACATTACTCTTAGCTTTTATCTTATGCTTATTTCCATTTACAAGTTGTCCCTCTAACTGAATATGTTCATTATTTTTTGCTGAAAAATAGTTTTGAAAACGTTGTTAAAAAAAAAAGAAAAGAAAAGAATGACACATTATAACCTATATACAGGTATGAGATTCTTTTTACTATTGATGGAATTAACGACTTTCTAAACTTCAGAAGAAAATTAATAAAAGAGAATATTAAAAGAAATTACTATGATAAATGTCTATTTTTTCTTAATATTTTTAAATTATTTTGTTTTTACTTTATTATGGTTGAATGATCATGATTTATATTTAAAGCTTATGAATTTGTTGGATTGTCAAATGTGCACAAATAATAAAACAGACCTTAAATCAGCATGTTAATAATTTAAATGTTTTCTTTTTGTGAAAAATAGTTTCATTCTCTTTTTTTCGTGATTTGAGTAGATTATTTTCAGACTTTTTGTTCTTTTCCCACTTATACTTACAGCTTACATGCATTACATTGATTTTAAAAGTTTTTTTTAAAATTTTCTTTAGGTAAAATAAAATATTCTGAAAGAGTGTATGATGCCTGTATGGAAGCATTTGATTGTTTACCTTTAGCCGCATTAATGAATCAGCAGTTTTTATGTGTTCATGGTGGCCTATCTCCAGAAGTACATACTTTAGATGATATTAAAAAAGTATGTCAAAAATTAATAAATTCCTTTTGTGAAGATTTATGTCATTTAAATTAATTTTTTGAAACAATTCTAAGTTTTTGTATCTTATAAAATTTCTCAAAGTGAAGTATTAATATTTGGATGTGTTCAAGTAATGATGTGTTTCATGTATACGTCATTAATCCTATTAAGCAGTTTCTAATTAACAAACTGTTGTACTCAACAGCTTTTTGAATTGTTATTGTGAACTTTTGTTTAAAAATTCTGCTTTATTTTAAAAGTCTTTTAAAAAATGCTTTTTTTGTTCTTAATTTTGGGTCAAAGTTTCTAAAAGTTCTTGGTTTGAAGTATCACTAGATGATTGTAGCAATTTTTTTATTTCAAAAGTATTTAAAACAAGAAGTCAGTCTTTCTTTCGCATAGAATGAGGCTTTTCATCATTGGTAGATCATTTAGAGAGGCAGTTGGAGGGAGTAGGATACTGTAAAAGATAATGCCATTTTTTATTTATTTTTTTAAAATTATTTTTTGGATAGTTCTGAGGTACCTAAGCCGAAAACCCACATTGACCTTTAACATCAACAGAGTTCAAGAAATTCAATTCTTGTGCATGTGTTTATAAAAAAGAAGTAACAGAATTTTTTTATTTATTTGAGTCCGTAACAGATACTATTTCTAGAAAACCTGAAGAATTAAATAAATGTGTATGATATTTTAGTGTGTAATAAGTAACTGTAAGTTTTTAAAAAGCATTAACATTTTTAAAAAAATTTAATTGTACGAAAAAGTTAATAGTTCTGTAATAAATGCAATTATATTAGTAGTCACATTAGTGATTTTATTATTTTTTAGAAAGGGTAAATAATTGGCATTGTCACTGTGGGTATATGTATATTTGATGATAAACAACTGTACTAATTTTTAAGATCCTTAATTTTTTCAAGAAAAGTCTCCAGGAATTTTTAATTCTTGCTTTGAGAAAACAGTAAGAGCCCCGTTTAGTTAAAATTATTTGCTTGCTGCATTTTAATTTATAGTGTGTATTTGCTTTCTTTATTCTTCTTGATGTGTCCTACCTAAACTGTTTTTCTTCCTTTCTCTATCTTCATAATTACTTGAATAGTAAATGACTTTAGTTGCTAAAATTTTTCTGGTATATTTATTTTTATAATCAGTTGGATCGATTTAAAGAGCCACCTGCCTTTGGTCCAATGTGTGATCTTCTTTGGTCAGATCCTTTAGAAGATTTTGGAAATGAGAAAACGACTGAACATTTTACTCACAATAGTGTCCGAGGTTGCTCATATTTCTACAGGTAAAATATTGCTTTCGTATCACTATAAACCTAAACCCATATTTACCAAATGTTTTCCTTACTTTTTATTAAAATATACTTCTGTTTAATTTTCTTACAATATATTTATATTTTAATGAATGCAAGTGCCAATTCATGCAGAAAAAGGGTGCATAGCATTTTTTAAAAGTTCTTGAGGGTGCTCATTTTTAGGGTGCAAACCAAGTAACAGATTTTAATAAAAACTTATTAGGAGTCATTCGCTAATTTATATTTGTAATATCAATTTATTAATGTTTTCTTAGTTTGCTTAATTCTTTACATATCTTTAAAAATTTGGTGTGATCATTAACATTAATCTAGTTAGTTTTGTTGAATATGATTTATTTTAGAACTTTAATTTATATCTAAAAAATACACTCAGTAACCTTTTTAAATAGTACTTAAATAATTTATAATTTTGAATTTTTTTTTACATAATTAAATAAAGTAGTTATTAATTTAAAAAATAGAATGAACCACTCAATATTGAATATATTTAAAATTTTGTATAAGTTGATTTATTGTGGCTAATATTACTATTAGTTAAATTATCATGATCATGTAAAATCTTTGAAAATTATTTTGCATTTTGTTAATGGTATCTATGAAGAACTTTCAACAACAGGAAGAAAATTTTCTTATAAGTGCGCACGTCTAATATTAGAAATATTTTTTGAGTGCTTAAAAGGTGCTAATTTTTTCTTGAAAAGTTTGGCTACGCACCCTGTTGCAAAATTAAATTTCGTAAAAATGGCTTCTCACAAAGTTTCATTTTATAAAAGTATTATTACTTTCCGTATTTTATTAAATTACTGTACACACTTGTTTTTAAGTATTTAGATATTAAATGTAAAATTTAGTGACTTCTAAAATAGATTTTTTTGCTTAATTGGGAAATATTCATAAGAATTTTTAATATTTCACAATAACTTTTGTTTTACGCATACATATCTTTGCAGAAATATTTTGTCTCACAAATACTGCTCTAAATTATAAAACATGGATCGAGATCAAGAAAGAACTGTTATCTATTTTGAAGTGTTAATTTTTTTTCTTCCAGTTATGCTGCTTGTTGCGAGTTTCTACAACAAAATAACTTGCTATCAATCATTAGAGCTCACGAAGCACAAGATGCTGGGTAAAAATTTATTGTTCATAGTTTTTCATTTGCTTTCACATTGAATGAATTGGATGATACATTAAATGTAATTCCATATTTTAGGTATCGAATGTACAGGAAAAGTCAGACAACTGGTTTCCCATCTCTAATTACTATATTTTCTGCTCCTAATTATTTAGATGTTTATAATAATAAAGGTAAAAAAGTATCTTATTTTAATACCAGGGGTCTGCCCAGGCCAAATTTACTACCGTTTAGCGATACCTTCACAAATTCAACTTTAGGAAAAATTTCACAAAATACTTTTTTTAAAAATTTTATTTTTGTATCCTGCACGAAACAATAAATCCATATTTTTACCTTATTTTTGTATTGATTTTTTAATATATTTTATTTTCACAAATTAAGTCTAAATTTTCAAAAAATAGGTTCCTCTCTGAAAAACCTGGACTGACCCCTGAATACTGCTTTTAAGAGATCTAAATGTTTAATGGATAATTTTGTTCTGCAAATTGGTATAATCCTAGCCTCAACAAATTATTTTATTTACATTTTAGTCATTTTAATTATCTACAAATTATTTATTGCTTGTAACTTATCTCTTATAAGTATTATTGATTTGCTTATTCTTATTCTCTGTTTTCTTTACTAGACTTGAATTAAGATTAATTGGCTTACCTCGTACAACCCCTTTTTAGTCATTGTTTTCTATTTTTTAAGTTGGTCCCTAAAAGTATTTTGTATCTGAGATGTCCTAAAAGTCCCTTTTTATCAGCATTAATGTAAAAGATGTCTTTTTTTTTCTTCCAAATATTATCAGAGAAATTTAGTTTAATTGAAATCAATGCCATAGATGACATCATGAAGCTTTCCAAATTAACAAAACGTTCAATTCATAAAAATTAACCAGCTTTAATTTCAGTCATTTCAAACTTTGAGTTTTTTTCCATAAAATGTACGGAGAAGTTATACCTGATGAATTTTTTATAAAACCAAACTTAGTTATTTTTTTAAGCGATCCTTTAAGATGTTTCTCTGTTTGGAATTGTTGGAAAAAGCAAGATCTGCTTGTTATTCACTTTTTTATGTCAAAACAATTAATAATACTGGTAGAAAACTGACATTTTTATTGCAAATTTTTTGGACCCCTCCTATTTTTGTCACTTAGTAATGCACTTCATTGTCCTTTGTCTCATATTAAACGGTTATTAAAATTTTGTTTTAAAGTTTTTACGTTCGTATGTGTTCTAATATAATGCTGAGTAATATATATATATAAAACAATCTGATATAGTTTTTTTTTTTTTTTTTAAAGGAGAGAGTTAATTAAAATGTAATGATCAAGACTAATTTCTTAAACCATTTAATGAGTTTAAGTTTTAATGTTTCAGACTTTATTCTGTTCTTTATATAATCATTAATCAGTTTTTGTTTGATAAAGCATAAAATTTTTTTAAAAAATAGCTCTTTTGATGTATATTTTGTATAATAGCTGCTGTTTTGAAATATGAAAACAACGTTATGAATATTAGACAGTTCAATTGCTCTCCACATCCTTATTGGTTGCCAAATTTTATGGACGTTTTCACTTGGTCTCTACCGTTTGTTGGGGAGAAAGGTAAATGATTTTTATTGTTTCAAATAGGTACCACTTTCTTTTTGCTTAAACTGTGCACATTTATGAAATGTCTACTTGTTAATATTCAAGATTAATGGTTAATTAGTCAAAGAGCTATATTTTTACACTGTTTATCATAAATTAAGAAAAAATCTAAAAAAACTTCAATGAAGGAAATAATCAGTTTAATGAAACTGGTTCAAATTATAGTGCACATAATGTATAAAATAATATAAAAAGTATTTACTTGACTATTGTGGTATTACAGAAATTAGTATATGTATGAAATGAATAAATCAGAGGTGTCAATTTGGAATAGAAAAAGTACCTTCAATATGGAGTATAATTATCGTTAGTAGCAATAGAGCATATACAGTGTGATGCTTTCAATTATATGGTCTGCCAGTTCCGTTGGAAGCGTAAGAAAGTGTTCTTGAAAAGCAATTGCAAGAGTCTGAGGAGAAAGACTTAGAGCAGTTACACGTCTTCTTAAAGCATCCCAAACGTGCTTGGTAGGATTAAAGTCCGGTGATCAAGCTGGCTACTCCATGTGCTGAATTGGTTGCTGTGACATGAATTCATCACCTACTGCAGCAGTATATGGGCTCACAAAAACATCAAGAATGTTGTCTATATATACGTGAGCATTCACAGTTTAACATGGAAGACATGCAGTTCTGTGCATCCACCCAAAGATATACTGCCCCACACGCAGATTCTACCTCCTTGGCATGCATCTCTTTCACGGATGTTTGATGGATATCAGATCGCTTTGAGGACTAAACCTGCATTCATCTGTAAAGAGAACAGCCCTCCACTAGTCAGTCGTTTAGTGGATATGTTGCTGCATCCACCTCAAAGGTTCTTTTCTATCAATGGCTGATCGTCTAGCAAACAAACCAGATTTCTTAAAGCTACCTATGCAAGGTAGACATTGACACCATTCTTCAGGTGGCTGTACTAAGAGAGGATCTGAGCTGACTTGGAGTTGTTCTATTTCTTTGTGCACATAACGATAAATATTGGTCATCGATGCTCATCATAAGCATTTGGCCCTCCTTGGCTTAACCTTCCGAATACCTTACCTGTGGTTAAAAACTATTGCCAAAATCGATGAACCACGGAAGGAGTTACATTACTCCACCTGACCTCTTTTATCTGCTTTTGTCCTCTCTCATTTTCCAATAGATCTCCATCGCCATTCTTCGAACAAATGCCTGGCAGTCATTGTTACAAATTGGCTATCTTAAATTTCTAATGCAGAAACACAGCAAAATTTGCAGACTTGCAATCAAACATACAATTTTATGCTCATTGCAGATGCTAATTTACAGGTTGCAATTTTACTTGGCAGCTCTTATTTGACAACATATTAAAATTTCATTGGGATTAACATATTTTTGTGGAACTTGTTGCTTTTTTGAAATTTTTCTTAATTCATAATAACCAGTGTATAATAACTGCGTTCTTTCCACAGTTTTCCAAGTTTTTTTCCCCACATTACCTTAGTAAAATATATTCAAACTGGTAACTAATTGTAGCATATTTTAGTACTTTAAAAATATTTTTAAAGCGTAGGATCGCTCCTTACTACGATTCATATTGATGATTTAAAAATTTTTATTTCATGTTTAGATATTTGTATCATAATTTGCATAAAATAATGGTTCGATGCAAAATACGATATGACAATATCATTTTTAAAAAAAAATTCTTGTTAATTTCTTTCTGTTATAATGATTGCTATTAAAAATAGAGAGTGTATGCTTTCAGACTAGTAACAGTATTTGTTGTCAAGCTAGATGACAAAATACCCACTATTTTGGTGCCCCATAAGTCAAATATATAGTGTATTTATTAACTAAAAATTAAATAATTAAAAAAACATTTCTTTGCCCACCTTTCTGTTCTTAAAACATTTTATGAAATAATTTGTTTCTGGCAGTTAAAGATAAATCTTTATTCAGTCAGTTTAATACAATAATAAAAATGCCAGTTGAATAATTTAGTTTTTTTTTTTTTAGTGACAGAAATGTTAGTAAATGTCCTGAATATATGTTCTGATGATGAATTAATGTCTGAGGGTGAGGAGACCTTTGAAGGGGAAGGTAAGGAAGAAGGTGATTATAAACTAAATTCTAAGCCTGATGTAGCTATAGATTGTAGGATATTAGAAATAGCTTTTAAACATTTACATTTCATTCAACAGTATGGTGCATGTTAAAAAATATAGTTTAGTTGTGTAATTTTCAAACCTTAGAATTGCTAGAGCTTGTATGTTTATGTATTTAATTTTTTTCTTTTAAATTTAAAATTATTTTACTAAAAAGCAATGATGAAATCAGCCAATATTTGCTGATAAATTTAAGTGTTAGCGCACATTTTTATTTTTGAATATAAAGCAACTGCCAATATAATGTAAATGAGAGTAATCATTTTTCAAATGAATCCTACTGGAAAAATAGCTACATCATTATAGAATGTATTGAGAAAAGTTGTTTTTTGATGAATTTTAAAAGGTTCATTTATGGTAACACTCTTCATAATTAATTGAATATACTTATGCAACTCATCTGTCTCTCATCTAAGAACTCTTGCTATTGTTATACCAGGGCATTATAAATATTATTTCTGTTTTCTTGATATACCTGTTAACTTAAATCATATGTAATTTGACAGAATATTTACTTTATGAAAACAAAAGAAAGGACAAATGCAAAATGTACTTGTCCAGTTAGTCACAAACTGAAAAATACTCGCACAATTAGAAATGTATTTCCTGAAACAAAGCTCAGTTAGTTATTCTATATTTAAAATATTTTGAAATATAAATGCAGCAGTAATATAAAAGAAACAAGTTTGTTGATCTTTTTGTTTTCACCCTTATCTATTTACTAAATTTAGTAAGCATTTATGTTTATATATTGCCTATTATAAATTTATAATTAGTAAATATTTATTATCAGTACAAACTAAAATTTAATCAGACTTCTAACTTTAATAAAATAAAACTGAAATAAATATTTAATGGTCTTCCTTGGTTTTATAATAGGATTAATAGAAAGTGAAATTAAAATTACGTACAATTATAAAGAGTATCAGTTACTCTACCCATTTTTTCAAATACTTAACCTTAGAAAAAAGGACTACATTTTTATATAAATCATTTTGGCTTAATATGGTAGGGGAATTTTGGAATTTTGTTCACTTTTTTGCCATAATTTTACACCGTTTTTGTGATGAAAACTTGAATAACAGTGTCATGCATCATTGATTTTGCACAGTATTCAGGATCGGAAATTTTGAATGCCATAACACCTGGCAGAAATTCTGGAAGATGCTTAGAAACCCAGTCATCTGCTAATTGCTCTTGTTCATCATTTGAAAGTTGTCCTCTCGTTTTGCGATTTATGAAGTACACTAATAAATGAGGTGGCTGAATAGCCTGATGGAATCTTTTTACAAAATGTTGATTATGGGATTCTTATTCATTGCACAACAGGAAGTTAATCCATATTTCAGCAGCTTCTGAAATTGAAGTTTTTTCTGATTGAAGCTTATTTAAAGCTTCAGAAAAAATTTATAACTCTTTTTCCAAATTAATAGCCTTTTGGTAAAGCCAAAAATTATTTAATATTTTTGATATATTTTTATTGAATTCATTTTGATGTTCAGGAGCAATCTCACAATATGAACTCCACTTAATATCATTTGGTAATAGGGGCATTAAACAGTTTTTTTCATTTGCCCATCCATATGCTTGATGCACATTTCTAAAATATTTGTTAACTTCCATGATGTGTCCAATGACAGTATTAGGACATACTTCTTTTTCAACCAAATTTAAAAGATGGACAGAACATCCATAAGTTATAAGTTTTGGATGTGTTTCTTTTAAAATTTCCCACATCTTCCCCATTTTATTTTCATTATTGGTTACTATAACAAATACTGTGCTGTATAATTTCTTTTGACATTCTTTAATAGCAGCTTCCACAACTGAATCACATTATTGAGATATCTTCTTTACTGAGTCTACATCATATACTTTCAAAAGATGGCTGCAGGTTCATGTATGAATGGCAATTGATTGAATAGGATCATTTTTCACACTAGACCAACCGTCAAATGTTGGGGACTATAGCTTTGAACCATTTCTATAAGTTGTAGAAATGGTTCAAAAATGGGAATGGTAGAAATGGTTCATTCTATAAAAGATTTCCTCTTATATTTTTAGCCAGGCCTTAATTTTTCTATCATTTGCTTAAAATAATCTAGTGCAACAACATTGAAAAGTATATTTCCTGCATAAAAAAGTTGATGCAGCTTTGTCTAATCCTCTCTTATGTTCAGCAGTTGTTTAGCAAAGAAAATTCGAAATATCTCTTTAATAGGTGTTGCAAGAAGAAGTGCTTGGTATTGAGCTGGTGACTGAAGAAATTTCATTACTTGTTAAAAAAATCTTCCATTAAAGCAATTTCAAATTGGTTTGGTTTATCATTTTCTCTTTGTTCAGCTTTTCTAGCTGCACATTTTAGCAAATGAGCTTTGATTCTTTCAATTTTACAGTGCACATTGACATTTTGAATCTCCATCAATTTTTATTACCTCATTAGATACGTCTGATCTTGGTTTGATAAAATTTGCTTAAGCAAGAAAAAAGAGCAATTATGCTAAAAAGTCATAAGATTTCAGCTTCTCTTAATGTCTGTAAAAATTTGTTTACTCTTCAAATTTGTTTATTGTAATACATGTATAACAATGCAACTGCATTTTTAAAACTTATGCCTTTATATTAAATTATTTAAAGTTAAATGTGTGTTAATATTTTTTTATTAAAGATATTTCCTTGAAAAAACTTGTTTAGTGCTAAAATGGGTAAAAAAATATCATCAACTGTTTTTATTTATTAAAAACCTGTTTATTAATCATATAAAGCCTGCAACTGCATTTGAAAAATTGATCTTTACAGACTATATTATTTAACTTTCTATGTGATTTAATTTCATTAAAATATTACTTTTTGAAGAAACCCGCTTTAAGTTTTCAATAGTAATATCAAATTATAGATAGTGTTTCTTTTACTTCACAAATATTAAAAACTTAATCACGTAAAACATGAAACTCTATCTGGCAAATTTATGCTACACAACAAATTATATGAAATTAAATGTGCATTAATTAGTTTTAATAAAAACATTTAAAAAAACAAAACACTTAGCATTCCTAGTGGTTTTTTTTAAGGTGGGCAAACCCTGGTTAGTATTCATTCAGATTATAAAGAATGAAACTATTAATGACATACAATAAATGTGTATAAACTTTATAATCACTTTGTCGTTTAATTCCTTTATTCATTTAAAATGCCTAATCTCAAAATTAAAAAATGGTATGTATCGAAAGTATTTTCAAGTCTTCTCCCCCCCCCCCCGCTTACTTTTAACCTTTTATTTTAGTCATATTAATAAGTCAAACTGGCATTTAAAGTTAAAAACTAAGTATTTAGATTTTTCTTTATCATTTCTTTATAGGATCTTTATGTGAGAATTTATAAATTTCATTTTCTTATCATTTAGTAAATTTCTTTTACATTTATTTAAAAGATAAGTGATATTTATTATAAGTTATTACATTTTTTAAGACTGAAAAATTTCTTTATTTTTTTCTCTTTCTTTCTTTAATATGTTTTAATTAATTATTTAAATTGATGTTTCAATATTACTTACGCTGTAACAGTTACCAATAATCAATTTGCATACAATTGATGCAAATGTATAATTTAAAGAAAATAATTTATATAATTATTAATAATTAAACTACATTTAGTCACTTGCTGCCTCTACTAATTCTCTGATTATAACCTTCATTTCACTGAGTAAAATTTTGTGCATTAGGCGAAAAAGTATTGCAATCTGTGGATTATATATTTATGTATTAAATAGTATTCTGAGTTAAATCATTGATCATTTTTAAAAAATCAAGTGAATAAAATTATTTAACATTTAATAAAAAAAGAGACTTTTTTATGAAAGCATTTAACTCTTAATTTTAGCTTAGCAATGAAAAGGGGAAAAAATAATGATTCTACTTTTTTGCATCAAACTAATTATGATAAAGAAGGCTGTAGTGTAAAAGTGAATAAAACTTGGTTCAAATAAACAATGTGAAATTTTATAATTTTATTTCTACATTTAAATTCTAAATCAAACTTTAATCTGTTATTTTAAATTGTTTTGTATTACTAATTGTTGTCTTTTAAAGAAATTCATTGCTACATATTATTTTTCCTGTAAAGTTTTTTTTTTTGATGAATGAATTAATTAATAGATTTCTTTTATTTAATTGCTATTTCTCAAACTTTATATTGCTATCATACTAATATTTAATAAGAACATCAAACTAATAGTGAATAGATGTAAAAATTATTTTTTTATGTTACACTTTTTTCTGTGTTTGTTTACAAAATCTAAAATTCTATTTAGCATTATTTTATATAAAAAAAAGAAAAATGAATAAATTACTAAAATTTGTTTAATAGTTAAGCTAAAGTTTAAAAAAAAAGAATATATTTATGTTTATATATTGATGAACAATTTGCATCCATTACCTTTTTAATAAGTATACTGTTATTTGAATTATGCAAAAAAAATATATATTTTGAGTTTTATATAAGCATTTAGTTTTGATACTTTTGCTGGAGAATGTGCAGCTCTAAAGAGTAATGCAAATGCTGCCTATTTAAAGCCAATTTTTTGCCTGAAAATTGAAATATTTTTAAGCATTCTTTTTCAGATATTATTTAGCTTGCTTCTTTCTGCTTGCAGAAACCAAGCATTACTTTGCTAATAGGTAGGCAGAGTCAATGTATAGAGCTTGTGTTGTGTTTATTGATTTTATGAGAATTTGATATAATGAATTTTTTGCTATTTTGTTACTTGAATAAACTGACATGTAATTTTTTCTCTTTCATTTTTCATCCACTGCAATGTGTAAGTGCACTTAATTCCTCCTGTATGTGTGCTGTAGGTAGTATTGGTGTGCACTGTTCAATTGTGGATGTGCTTATATATATATTTAGTGGTGCTTTGTGGTGTCATTTGTTTGGTGTTTTGTCGTGTCTGAAGCAAAGTCATTAAAGCTGTGAATATAATTTTTAATATTTTGTAATTTCAATATTTAAAAATTAGTTAATAACTTAATAGAATAAAGGATTCATTTTTAACCTTCTAAATATTTCCCTCAACACATTTTCATTAAATAGTATGAATAAAAAAAACCTGTTGTTATGGTCTAAAGAAACTATACGTAAAAAGTAAAAAATTGCGATTCAACCACTGTGAAGTACTTTGTCTGTTTAACATGACTTTTTTTTAAAAAAAAATCTATATTAAAAAATTATGACTGCTGCCACTGTTTTGTGTGTTCTTGCTATGCAAAAACTGTTAGTCTTAGAAACTTGAATTCACTGAGGTGTGTAGAAACGTGTATAAGGATTACAATGAATACAAAAAAAATCAACATTCGATAATTTGTTTGAGAATTATTAACTGTTAAACTTGTTTAAAAAAAATACCATATGGACTGTTCTATGGGCTTCAGAGTTAAAATTTGGCATGCTGAAAAGGAAATATTTGTTAAGAAATTTAAGACATATTTTTTTTCTTCAAAATTCCAATTTGTTTGAAAGTAATTGCAATTTTAAGTGCTTTTTATTGCTATTGATATGTTCTGTTTTGCTGTTCAGAATCTAAGATTTATCTTATTTGCTAACTTAAATCTATATAAATCTATCTTTGCTGCTAACCTGAGATTAGGAAGGTTAGTAGAAAACAATGCAAGGAGTTCAATGGAATAATAATAAAAAAAAAATCACAACTTTATTATTAGTTTGAGAACTATTAACTGTGAAAGTGGTAGTAAAAAAAACAAAACATGTTCATCGATCTACTATCCACTGAAATGCGATAACTTGTAAAATAACTTCTCATTTATTTCCTCTCATTGAGTCTCACTATCTGTTTTCCTTAGGTTAATTTCATTTCAAATACAGAAGATTATTTTTCAAATCTGAGTAATTGTTAATTTTTTCCGATTAACACATTAACAAAATGTTCCCTGCAATAATTGCATTCTTTGAAACCAAAACGATTGGTGTTGTTGGGAAAGATTTTAATATGTAAGAAGAAATGAACAATGATGAATGTGAATAAATTACAAGGGTTGGTGAGCATAGCCTATAAGTAATGTAAATAAATGCATAATTAATGGTAGATTTAATTTTTTCTTTTTGTAAGCAAATTAAAATTTCATTAACATTTGAACTACAATAGGATAAGTACCAATACAACTTTTACAATGTGTTAAATAATGAAATTATTTAAACTGATAGTAAACACAGTCATGGATTTTGTGGGGTATACTTCGTGGTGTAAATAAAAGCAATAACTGGAGAAGGAGATTTAACTTTGATCTATACAATATTTATAAACAACCTGATATTATTAAATACATAAAAATAAATAGAATGAATTGTATCGCCCACGTGATTCGAATGAGTGACGACAACACAATAAAAAAGATACAGCATTTTAGATTCACTGGAAAAAGAAAGCGGGAAAGGCCGTGGTTGAGATGGGCTGACTCAGTGGAGTCTGTTTTTCTCAGCAATTAATGAAAAAATTTGGAGATCAAAGATAGATCGGAATTTATCATGGAGAAATCTTCAGAGAAAGGCATTGGCTCACATTAGGCTATCTAGCCAACTATGGTGATGATGAGTAAACACAGTCTTAAAAATTAAAATGTGAAATATTTTATGCTTCATTAATGACAGTTTTTTTTTGTGGCTTTTTTTCTATAAATATATGGTGGCAAGTAAACAGAGATCCGTAAAAACAGGAAATAGTCCGGTAATTTTTTGTTTCTGAATTGGCTCACTGGCCAGGGAAAAATTATAAAGGCACTCCACCAGTCTTTTCATTGAAACACAAAATCTCAATACCGAAAATTTGGTAATTTCAGCCCTAACGAGCATTTTAAGAAAAAATTACAAATTCAACTTCTGTAAGGAAACTTTGGTTTTACCTATTTATTTCTATAAGGTGATTTTTTAAAGAATAACAAGGTATGAAAAGAAGGGAAAGTGAAATATTCTCCTTGGGGTTGTGCAATATGGTCACTGTATAAAACATTTTCTTTCGTTGCATTAATGCCCTTCACTAGTGTCACTTCTCGCAATCATCATTTTTATCTATGGATTTCATTTTCTTTCATTCTTTGCATTGAATTTATTATCCTTAATTAGCTATTTGTAATTTTAATTTTATTAAAATATGAGATTAATGTTTTTTTTTTTTTTTTTTTTTTTTTTTTCATTTCTGTTTCAATTTCCGATGAATAATTTTTATCAGTAATTGGTAACATTTAATTTTTCAGATTTTTATTCAATTATCAATGGGAATTGCATATCAAGATTTATCTAGATTTTTATTGACATAATTTACAAAATAGATATTGAAATTTATTTTATTGCCTTATTTTCGTATCATGGATTCACATGCTTTTTTAATCGTATTTTTCCCTATTCATATACAAATTGAATTAAATGCCCTCTTGTTCATTTGAAAATATTCTTGTTCACATAATTATAAATATTTTTTAAAAATAATTTTCATGTAATCAATTACATAATTCCTTCTTTAAACCTAAGATCCCAACTAATTTTAGCTAGTCAGTATGCTCAACTTTGAATCCACTGCCCTGGCTGGTATATTTTAGTGTAAATTCCTGCTTAAAATGATGTGTAAGACAGAAATAATTTTATTTTTTCCTTAATGGCTAATTTAGGTATTAAGATGATATAAAGAATATAATAATTAAAAATTCTTAGAAAACATTTAGTATGTGGTGAAGATAAGCTTGTACCCAAATTTTCAAACATCTTTTCTGCTTGTTGTGAATCTTATAAGCATGAAGTACTTTTTGCTTGTTTTATGATTTATTATTTTAGCAATGTTTGCTTGTTTACAAATTGTTAAAATGTCTCTTTTTTTGTGATTTTTGACTTCTTTTAAGATTTTGAACTATTTTTTTTATGTATTCTTAATTGCAGCCTAAAAAGTTGCAATTAAGAATTGAGAATTAAATATATTGTGCAAATTATAGATGTTAGTGTGTTTTATTATGACAAATATGTTAAATTTTCCATGTTCTATATGGCAATTTAACAGGTCTAATGACTAAGCTTCATTGTGTATTTTGTGAATTGCATTTAGTATATCTAGTATGATTTAAATGTATTTTTTTGTGCATTGTTCAATTTGTTTGTTTATATAATACTTGTAGTTAGTTTCTAAAAATAGTTTGCAAGAAATCAGAGATAATTTTTAGAAGTACAAAATCATGTTGTGCTTTATGTAAAAAATATCAAATCATGAATAATTTAGAATTCTAAGATTACTTTTTTTTTAATTTTTTCTTTCTGTAGATGTGATGTTTGATAGTTTTTAAGTTCCTAAACGTTTTTATGAAATCTATTTAAAATTTGAAATTTTTTTCCAATTATATATTGTCCTATTTACAAAACCTAAAAAAGCATTTCATTAGCCATTTTTTAAAGTAGTCTTCTGAGTTTCAGAGGAGCTTTGGCAAGATGGGCTGTACATAAAAGTAATTTCAGCTGCCTTATTAGTACTGCAATCTTTAAATTTTTTTTATGCATCAAGATTGTGTGTAGGTAGATGATTAAAGGATAATTTGATTTAATTCACTAAGTATAAAGCATATTTTTCATTTTTAAATAATTAGATCACAAATGCTTTTCATTTTCATAATTAGTATTTGAATTTCTGGCTCAAGATCTACAAAGCTTAATTTTGCAGTCATAAATTCTCAACATCTATAAAAATAGTATATTATTCAATGAAAAGCTTTATTTCATAGGACAACAAATGAACCTTCAAAAATCTACCTTAAAATTAAGAAATCGGAATTTTGGCTATACAGTTTAACTAGCTCATAACAAACGTGAAGAGACTGCAATATTTGCTTGTTATAACTGAGTGCTTGTAAAGAAATCATAAAAGCTCATACATACTTACTAAATTATAATTATAGTATTTAAATTTTTTTAATTTATGCATTATACTAAAAAAGTTAGTTAATTTACTTTGAATTGTCTTATTGTCACTGTTATTGTTTTTTGTATAAGACTCGCGGCCTGATAAACATCATCATTTGCACCCCTTTTGAAAAAAATTTATGTTTGCTAGATTTATGACTCATGACTAACCTTTAGTTGTTTTTTGGAATGTGAAACAAACTTTTCGAAAAAGAAACTGGCTGAGCTAGAGTGTTAGAAGTACAGAGAAATATTATGAATCACAAAATTATTGCTCACTAAAACCAAGATTTGCTCCTGAAAAGGGAGCTATGTTCAATTTTTTCATTAAATCAATGGACGAACTTTTTGAATATTCTTTACATCACCAACACTTTGTTTTCAAATAAATTTAATATTTATTTTCATATGGAAATTTTGGGCTATCATTATTAACTTAAAAGAGGCAGTTCTAAATAACCTTACTACTGTTATTTGCTAAAAGGCGTAATGATTAATTTGGTTATTAACACCTTACTGAAGTGACACCAAGGAGTTTTATTTCATGCGAGAAAACGGAAGTTAAGATTTAGATAGGGTAGCTTCATTTTTTTTTTTTTGTTGTTGTATCGACTATATAATTATTCTTCAGAAATATTTTTTCCCCTCTCTTTTTCCCCCCTATTTTTTATCTCTTATGTAGCTTTGTTAATTAAAAATTGCAGTTGCAAAAATTGTCATAAGTTTTAATTTTTTTAATAAGCTAGCTAATGTATACTTAAAGTTTTTCAAAAATTTAAACTTTATATTTTTATTTTATTTCCTCCAAATACGTTAACTATTGATAGTTTAGGGTCAGGCTAAATACATAATGTCTGATCTGAAACTTAATCAATGCATTATATAAAAAAAAATATGTATTTAACTGGTGTTTATTGACTGTATTAGCGGGAGGGCGTCCATTTTTATCTGTTATATATCATGTATATCAACTATGGATATATTCAACTTTGTTTGAGCTGTTTTAATAAATACTTTTGTACTTTTCTTTTAGCTGCGGCCTCAGCATCTGCTAGAAAGGAGGTCATTCGTAATAAAATTAGAGCTATTGGAAAAATGGCCCGTGTCTTCTCAGTGCTCAGGTAATTGTGACTGCTTTATTGCACTCTATACAAAAACCAATTTCTCTCATGGTTGTTTTTTGCTATTGCATTCTCAACTTAGCCTTTTCATTAACATCTACAGTTTCCTATGTATGAAGGTAATTATAATATAGTCTCTGCATTTAGGGTAAAATAGTGTAAATGAAAGATATTTCTTTTTTTTTCTTCTATTAAAAAATGAATAATTTATTTGTTCAGTATGTAGTTTGAAATATTATTTGAAATAAATACTTTTTATTAATTTTTAAACCTATGAAATCTCATTCCCTTCTGAAGTGAATATGCTATTAAAAACAACAGCTAAAAATTTAATCTTTTATTTTATTAAGGAAAAAAAAACGCTTATAATTTTGCTCAGTTCTGTATGAAGTGAATAAATCAAGTCAAAATTTTAGTAAATTTAAAGAGCTTAAGTTACTATTTATTAGAAAGCTATAATGTTTTGGGTAGGATAACCATGCAGATTGTAATATCCAATTAGAGAAAAAAAACTGTAGACAATAAAATAATACTGTGCAAGAACAAAAAAATAAAATAACATCACAATGCAACAATCAAACAAGCTATTTATGAACCATAGTAAAAATTTCATGCATTCATTAAAATTATTATTTTAAACATGTTTATTGCTAAAATTATTATTCTCTTACCATATTATCATTCCCTCACTTAAATAAATGCGTATTATAATTTTAATAAGTTTTAATATTAAGCATGACTATGTTTTTCTTGTCTAGTACCTTTTCCTGTATCTTCTAAACAAAAAATTAAAAATTTGATGCATCTTTTTTCTTGTTGTCACTACCTGAAAACAATGTATTTCAAGAAAATAATAACTAATATATAAGTTTTTTTGATTTAATGAACAATTTAGAGTTCCCTAATTTATACAAGAAAAAAGGTATTTGATTATTAGTTATTTATTGAGGTTGATATTAAAAAGTTAATCTGTAACTCAACTTTTTTATTTATATTTTTTCTGGAATAAAATTAATTTTTATCACTATAAATCGATTTTAATTTCACTTTCAATAGTACTGTTTATTTAGTTAACTTAGAAATTCTACTATTTTATATAATGCATGTTTTGTTTTTAGAGAGGAGAGTGAAAGTGTGCTGCAACTGAAGGGTCTCACTCCTACTGGCCAGTTGCCGATAGGGACGCTTCAAGGTGGAAAAACGTCTATCAAAAATGGTAAATTTTTTTAAAAATTGTGTATTATTTTTGTATTGCTAGTTATTAATTATAACAATGAATAAAAAGAATGAATTTATTGTCAGAAAAAATATTATATAGTAGTTTCATAACGAATTATAGAGATTTCCTTTTTAAAAATTACATAAAAATTAGACTTAAAAACAGAATGTTGGATTTTATGTAGAGTGTTAAGTGTAGGCATTTTGTAAATATGTTTATTGTTGGCTACTCTACAAAACCGCCAGGCGTGTATCAGAAGAGGTAACATCAGCATCAGTGTACATAAGCACCTGAAACATGAGAAAAACCCAGAATTGTCGGGGAACACAAGATTTGAAAAAAAAAATTTGGAGATCAATTGCAAGATTTCATGATTTTTATGAAGAAGATTGCAGATTTCTTTTTTTACAAGTGATGCCTTTCTAATTTCACTATGTTTTGAGTTTTTTATTTGTTTTCCCCTGTTCCCATTAAATTTTGTACGCAATAAATTAGTTCTTATTCATGAGTTTTAAGATAAAGATCTTTTATTTTATTAATTCAGTTGATCTCATTATATCTTGCCTTGACTCTGGTTTTAATATTTATGTTAGTGCTTCTTTTAACTAATGTTTCTGTCAGTAATTTCTTCATTTTCTTTTTTTTTTCTTTATGATTAGGTATAAAATGTATTGCAATTTTGAAATTTTTTTTATATTAGTTAATTTGGAGATTTTAATAAATCTTTACTTTATTATAATTAGTTTTTATTATATTATAATTTGGCTTAACTTCAGTCAAATGAATAACATTAAATAACTTATATATTTATATTTGTTAGTTTTTTTTTGTTGGCTTAGTATTAATCATTAAAAAAAGTTTTTTTTAAATATTTTGTTTATGAATTTTCGTGGTTTGTTTTGCCATCGTAATTGTAATTTTTTTAAAATCTAATTATCAATCTTATTTATGAAGAACTTTTTAAAATAGAATTTTTTCTCGTCCCCCCCCCATCTATTTTTCGAAACATTCATCAGTTAATTAAATATGATTTTATTTTAATTAAATACAGATTATTTGTACAATATTTTTATTAATTTAGTTTCTTTTTTTAATTATTTTTTTTGGATGACTGTTGAAAAAATTTTCTTTTGTTTTATTGATTAATAACTTTGTTTCATAATTTAGGATAATTTATATATTTATTTTATGGCTAAGAATTAAAAATAGGTTTTTATCCCTTATTTATTTTTTGCTCGTCTTGATAAAAAGCATTATATTTTAGTTATTTATTCTATTCGACTTAATTTATTAATTATGGATTAATTTTAATTAAATATGGATTGTTAATATATTTGTTGGTTTCTTTTTAAGATGGTTTTGTTGGTGTTGAAATATTTTTTTTTCTTTTTAAATTAGTATTGCTTAATGAAGTTTTGCAATCTTAGCGGTTCTTATTTTTTCCATGATTAAGTTTTTTAATAGATGCTAATACAGGGTCCCACGGTCCTTGAAAGTCCTTGAATTTTTTTTGTTGCTAAATTTAGGTCCTTGAAAGTGCTTGAAAAACGTCTTAGGTCCTTGAAAAACTTGATAGGTCCTTGAATTTGTCCAATACTGCCGGCGACCCTTTTTATAAAACACCCGCGGATCTTTCTCGTTCTTTCTGTTTTGTTCCCGAGCTCTCTCACGTGGTTTTTAACGCCACCGTTTCTAACCGGGCCTAGCGTCTTGGTGTCTGCCAAGCGCGCGGAGCACAGCAGACAATCAATGCGTTCGGGGCGAGACTCCACTTCATCTTCTGTCGCATATGCTTAGATCTTCTTTTTTCTTATCGAAACTGGAATACTCTCGAATTTCGTAACAATATGTACCTTGTAGTTTTCAATAAATTTGCCGTTTTACCATCCGCACTTGTCCTTACGTTTGCGTCATTTCAAAACTTTATTGTAAAGCGTATTCGCAAAGGCACGGCTTCGTATTTGTGTTATGTAGTTTAGACTAGTTATGCCTGGGAAGTGCTATTTTAATCCCCAATGGATGGATAATCAAGCTTATAAAGAATGGATTTTATCGATGCCCGAAAAGAAGTTCAGAGCCAAGTGCCGATTATGCATGAAGGAGATCGATATCGCGAAAATGGAAGAATCTGCTCTGAAATCACACATGAAAGAAAGGTAAAACAAAAAAGCAGTCTCATGCCCTGAGTTCTCTTTTTCCAAAGACATCAACATCTAATTCATCTGGTGTAAATACTCCTTCAACATCGTGTGCCCCATGTGAAACAGAAACTTTAGTGGCCGAGGTAACATTGTCTTCTTATCTGGTCAAAAGGAATGTGCTTGATGCTGAAATTCTCTGGAGTCTGAAGTGCATCACTAGTAATTATTCATGTAACTCCTGTGAAGGGATTAGTAAATTGTTCTCCAAAATGTTTGCTGATAGCTGTATAGCGAGACAATTTTTTTGTAGTGCCACAAAGTGAGCCTATTTGGGCTCCTTTGGATTGGCACTATACTTCAAAGGGATTCTTATAAATGAGCTGAAGAATGTTGATTGCTACACTGTACTCTTTGATGAGACGTTAAATCAGTCTCTACAATCTAAGCAGATGGACATTATGGTAAGGAATTGATAATAAAGTTTGCACTAAGTATCTTACCTCCCAATTTATGGGTCATGGAACTGCAGAAAATATTTTGTCCTCTTTTTACAAATGCATGGATGATGGTTAAAAGCTCTCTAAAATACTTCAATTATCCATGGATGGACCCTATGTCAATTGGAAATTCTATTAGAAGCTTCAGTGTGAATTAAAAGAGAAATATTCCCACCAGGTCATATTCATTGGCAGTTGTGGATTACACATAACGAATAATGCTTTTAAACATGGTGAAAATGGGATATGTTCCTTCTAATTTTTATTTTCAGAAAGAATTGTTGCTGCATAACATTTAGAGAAGGTTGTGTAAATTATGGATGAATAATTTCAGAAACGATGTTTAATAGAGGAGAGGAGGGGGTTATGGAATAGTCATGGAATATGGAATACCTAAGATTTAGCTCTGTCTTTCATGCAGCCTTCACATGGAAATACACAGGATTAAAGGATTTCACCATTAACACCTCATTACCATTAGTTATAGATTGTGCTGAAAATGATTTTGTGAATTAATATGTAAAACCAGTAGGGTTGTTTTTAAAAAAATATAAATTTTAGTCCATAATACATATACTCTCTTCTCTCTATATAGGCAAAGCATTTAGGTATTATATTTGAAATTAATTATTGCCACAACAAGCATTGTTGCTTCTAGTAAAATAGAAGAGAATAATTTTTAAAATTGGTCTTAGATTAAGGTCCTTGAAAATTTTGTTGAGGTCCTTGAAAAGTCCTGGAAAGTCCTTGAATTTCAATCTCATCATAGAGTGGGAACCCTGTAATAATTGTTTATCCGGTTTATGTTTTTAATAATATTCTTACATTGATTAAATCTATTTAATTTCAGTTATTAACAGATTATCTATATATATGTATATATTTTTTTATCACCTTCGTACTCATAATTTAAAATTTTTTTTTTAAAACTTTGTCCAGTGAATTTCCTAGTCATTTTATTTTAATTTTATTTTTTATCTATTTAGATATACTTCAGTTTTATTGAGTCGTTTGTTTAGTATTTCATAAAATTCCTTTAATATTGAATATTTCTAACTTTGTGCTGACTTATTCTTTTTTATTTAGCACTTGCTGGATTTTCTCCTCATCACAAGATTACTAGTTTTGAAGAAGCCAAGGGTCTCGATAAGATCAACGAAAGGATGCCACCTCGAAAAGATGGTCCTCCTACTCCTCAGGGATCTGGCGAGGATCGTGGTGGGTTGTCTCACGGTGTGAATAGCTCATGAGGAAAGCTGTAATAAGCCTTCGAGCTCTAGCAATATCCCTATATGCTCTGAGGGCTCATTGTGGGGCAGTTACGTCATCCGCGACACTCTTTCAAGCAAATATACATTTGAGTGCTTTTTTGCAGTTGCTGTGGAACTCAATAATATGGTGTAATGCCCTACAAACTCAACAAAATACCCTATTCTTTGCTTCGGGTGTCTTATACACATAGTGTTTGTGGGGGCACCTGGTGAGCTGTCGAGATGCTTTCTTCCTGGTGCGCAAGCTTTTGTTAATATATGTACACATTTTTTTTTTTTTTGGAACTTGTGTAATTGCAAAGTCATTGATTTTATATCTAATGAATTGTTAATCCTGGTGAACATTATGACTTTTTTTTTCTAATTTGCTGTGTTTTACAATATTTGTATTTTTGATCGTTAAGTCTCTTTCGCGATTCAGCATTTGTTTCTGTGAAACGGGTTGAAATGCTTGTTAAGTAACTGATATTTATGTTTTGACATCTTCACTTCTCACCAGGGCTGATGCTCCAGTGCCCCTTCAGCATGGCTTTCTAGTTATTAATCTTATAACACTCCAAAAGCTGTGTCATTTTGTGTAATGGTTTGGAGCAAAGCTAAGTAAGATCCAGGTTTTTGTCTTTCAACCTCCCATGAAAGCCTTGTAAGTGAATTTAATTTACTGTTTTGATTGTTTCAAGAAATGCTTAATATTTTCAAAAACAAAACTGTGATGAAACAAAAGCAGTTGGAGACAAGGAAAGGAATTTCAGGCTAAGAAGAAAAAAAATATTAAAGATTATATATCAAGTGATTATAAACCTTTATGACTTATAATGCTTGCGAAATTGTGTTTTATCCTTTAATTGTCTATTTTATGTTGATTCATTCAGTCATTAAAAATGTTTTATTTGCAGTATTTTTTGTTTACAACTTTGCCGTTCTCAGCAACCGTGACATTTACATAATAAACTTTGAAATCTCTTTCATGTTTATCATTTAAATTAATCAAAGTATTTATTATTTCTCTTTATTCTTTATTATTGATTTATTTTCTCTTGTGCGACAATAATGAAAATAAAAGTGATCACAAGTTACATTTTACACTTGTTGTTTTGTATGTTTTTATAACTGGATTTAAAATATTTTGTTCTGCTTAATGATATTTGAAGTTTATGTTTTGTTTAAATAATTTGTTTTAGCATGGCTTTTATGGCTGTGTTTACATTGAGGAAGACTTAATCCTTAAAAAATGTATGTAAGCATATCTAAAAATAAAAGAAGTTCATCTTATGTGAATGGTTTGTTCGCCCTGCCATGACACCTCCATTTCAAGTATTTTCAATCACGGATTGTTCAAAGGATTAGTTTTGTTTTCTTGCACAAATATTGCCAAACCCTCTAAAGGGCATGCATCCATTGGCTTCTGTGAAATTTGAGCCTGGCCATTGAGTATTTTGTACAGATTACATCTTCGGCCCGGGTTTGCTAGCTATCCTCTAGGTTATATTTTTAAAAATCTAATTGTTTTTTTTTCCTTTCATTTTTTTTAACTCTTACAAACAAATTTTTAAACTAGAATTATACATATAATAGCCTTGCTATTTATCTGCCTCAAGCATTAAATACTTTGAAAATATCTATGAAAATATTTTGTAACTATATTGTTTAAGATAACTGTTTTCGATGCAGTGCAAAAAAAAATTTAGATGTTAATTTTCTTTTTTGCTCATTCTACATTTTGTAGTGGGGCAATTTTAATATCAATAAATTTGCTGAGCAGTATCCCTCTGATATGAATCAAATTAAAATAATTTTAAATTATAGGGGTTCTGACAGTTGCAGCTTTTTTTTTTTTTTTTTTTTTTTTTTNTTTTTTTTTTTTGCAATTTCACCCCATTTTTAATCTTGAGTTCTGCTTATTTTCTATTTGATGTATAAAATGTCTTAAGCAGTGAAATTTTACGAGTCTAATTATTTTATTTTAAGGCTTATAGTGCTTATTTTGTTTTTTAAATATGATACTCTAGATGTAGCTATCAGCTAAGTATCTTTTCCTAGAGTGTTAAGACTTTTGGAAGAAACTGATCAAAAGTAATAAAAATGAAGGATCTGTTAACTTTTTACCCTACACTTTCTTCATCTGTCGGACATTTATTTTATTTCTAATTATTTCTTATCACTCTACCTGCAACAATAAGTACTTAAATTTAAATAAATAATAATAATAATGACCCAATTCAACCAATATAAAAGAAATGCAGAAATGTTGCCTTGCCCTTTTGATTGAGTGGTTAGAATTAAGCTTAAAGATGGTCAGAATGATGCAATCTAGTCAGTTGCCCTGTTCACAAAGCTCCCTGTGCCATTCCTGAAACTTTAGATATGTTCATTGTTTAACCTTTTATTTTGTTTGTTTTTATGTTCCCTATTAGATGTGCCTCATTTTTATTTATTTGTAGTTTATATTCTGAATTTTATCTAATATAAATTATTTTTAACAATTATAGCAAAATAAGTTGTATTGACTATATTTATTATTTGTTTTGGACAAATGAGTGAGATAGCACCTTACTTTGCCAAATATAAAAATTTAGTAGTCATAAGATTTCTATGTTTGTAGAAATAAAATAATTTCAAAATTTTATTTAAATGCATACTAGGTTTTATTGTAATGGCCATTTCATTCTTTTCGAAAACAAATTAACAGAAGGTATGTATGTAATTCTAATTTGGTTTATTTATTTATTAATTTTTTTTGTTGTTGAAAAAGCATGCTACCTTATGAAATATTTAAAAGTTTGTACTACATATTTTATTTGAAAAATTGAGGATTTTAGAATGTAAGAAAATGTCAGTCTGCTTCAAAATTGTTAAATATTATATTTATTCTAGAATTATAAATTTTTAGAATATGAATTTCTATGAATTTTTTTAGTATTATATTGAAAATATGAAACTTTTTTTTTTCCATTTGGTTTCACTAGTTTTTTAGTTAAAATTATGTGTGCAGCCACTAATTTAATCATTAAATAAAAGTAAAATTAGTTTATATATTTTTTTGTTAAATGATTATCGAAATTGTTTTACAGGTATAAATTTTAACATTAAGGTAGGATATGTTAGAAGTAATAAATGCTTAAATTTAGTTAATTATTACAAAAGTTTCTCATAAAAATGATAAGCACCGTTGGTCGAAAGAGAAGGGGGGGGAAGATAATGGTAACCCCCAATGTATAACAATTGAAAGAAAATATTTTTATTTATTTATGTAATTTTTTTTTTTTTGAGAATTGGATGGATGTAATTTTCTGCTAAAAATAAATATTTGGCATTTACTGTGTTTGAATACTCTCACAATTTGCCGAAAAGTATTTGTTGAAAAACGATGCCATATTTTTTGTTTGTATTCTTGTTTTGCCTTAGTTTGAGTATTTTACTAATTTAGTAATGCAAGTAGGTAATTTAACAATGGACTTAATGGAGCGTTAATGTATTTTTGTTTGTATAAATAATTATAATTTTATGCAGGGTGTGAATATTTTTATTTTGTGTGTTGTTAATGTTATTCTGTCTCTGGTTGGCTATAGGCACTTGGAACTCAGTGTATCTTAGCACAACAGCAATAGACACTTTCCTGGAAAATTTTTGTTGCCTTATCAGTTATTTGATGTTTGTGTAATCAAAGATGTCTATATAATTAGACCTTTTAAGTTTGAAGATGTGTATTAAAATGATCTCTCCATATTGTTATATAGGCACTATTGTGCAAGATTATGTAAATATATTTATAGAGCATTTTATTGGTAAATTCGAAATATGATATCTAAGCTATTTTGCACTCTGCTGGTGCAATTTTGAAATAAATATCATAGAATTATTAATTTAATATGAAACATTGATTGTTTTTCATGGGTGCTCGTCAGCTTTATCTCAACCTTGGATTGTCTATATTTTAACCAATGGCGGAATTACGCAACTTCATACCTCTTTTTTACAACGGATGCGTTTGCTATTTTATGTGAAAATTTTTCCCCCGTTCATCTCTCTTTATAGAGCCGTACATATTCTATGCAATGTATTGAACTAAATATTTAGAGAATTATTTTTAGTTAAGAGGTTGGAAATGTGTGTAAGAAATATTATTTTTGCACTGCAACATTTATAGCAACAAAAATTGTGCGTGGATTTTTCATGGTACAGCTTTGCCCATCCAAAATGTTGCTGTGTGCTTTTTTGCCTCTCTTGTAATTTCTTCTCCCGTAATTTCAGGAATATATAATCTCATGCTGAATTAATCTTAAAATTATTAATCATGTATTCTTGTACATATTTCTGCTCTCCTCTGGATAGAATATAAAAACCAAACGTAGCACAATTTTTAAAATATTAATTCAATTGACTTGTAGATTTTACTTTAAAACCAGTGCACTTTTCTGGCTCTCTATTTTTACATTTTTTTTTAATGCAATACCTTTCTATTAATTTCTAGAAAATTGACATTTGTATTTACTTATCAATAATTTATGCATAGTTGTGGTTTATATCTCAGTAATTCTTCACTTTTATCAAATTAAGATCTTCAGATAAAATATTGATTATTCAGCATGCTGTTTATTAAATTAATTACTTTTAGTCACTTTTTTATAAATAAGAGGTTTTATTCCCTCCTTCCTTTTTGAAAAGAGTTTTGCTTTGATAATAATTTATTGCAATTTTGGTTTTGCTAAAATCTTTCCTGTGTTATGTACATGACGAATATCCTACAAATATCATAAGTAAATCTTGTATTAATAGCTCTTATCTTATTTAAATGGTTTTATAACTAAAATAAATAACAGAAGATTTGAAATTGCTGTCAAAGTGTTGGACTGTTCTATTTAATTGAAGTTATATGTGATGGAATGATATATAAATTTAACCCCATTTATTTATTGTTTGCGTTGGAATGTTTTTGTTTTTCTGAACATTCATTTTTATCGTATATACTCACGAGGCATATAAGTTATAAATTTGTGTAAACTTGTAAAAAAATAAATAACACATCATTTGTGTTACATATTGTTGATTGTCCTTCAAAATCTTAGCACATGGACTGGTTGGCTAAATTCAACAGTTAAGAAATTCGCCTTGAGTGCCTTAAAGTGTGCTACTAAATTTATTATTTTCTGTCTTACACCATTCTGTTATAATATTCATCTTCTCATTATTTTGAAAGCCAAATGTATATAATTTTTACTTTAGAATCTTTCATTGATTTGCTCTAAAAGTTTGAAATAATTTAGTCAATCCAATTAACTATTTTTTTCTTCTTAAATACCTGTTTGTGAGAATGAGTTAAAAGAAAATGTGTGCATTTTTTCAGAATTGTATGAGTCTTTTTTATTTATTTTTATGTTGTGCACATATTTAGCTAGCTGTTTTGTATTAAGCCAGCCTGTCCATTTCGCCTTACATGTATACTAACAAGTTCAGCACATGTCATGTTCTCTCAATGTGTAATGAGAAAAGCCATTCAGTGTTTTATGTGTTCTTAAATGAAAGTGGCTCATACTGAAATATATGCAAAAAAGTTAAAAATACATATATGAATCAGCTTTTGTGGATATTATTCTTTCTCTTTATATAGAACTGAAAACTGCTCAAATTTTTTCTTTATTTTGATGTAGTTAAATGTATCATGATTTTAGATTTACTTGTTGAATAATGATTTGTTTTCTTCATTTTATATAGTTTAACTTTTTAAACACAAGTGCAATATCTGATTTTTGTTGCAAGCAATCGGCCTGTTTTGAATTGATTGAATGTTGACTAGATTTGAGGCTGATATTTAATTATTTTCTCCTTATTTATTAGCCATACATGATTATGTTTTAAACAAAATTGAACCAATGACTGATCTCATAAAATGTAATTGCACTTGTTATGTAACTGCAAGGCATAGTGGAAAATCATTTTCATTCTGTTTTGATGTGTTTGAAATATTTTTTTATGAGAGAGAAATTTATAATCAAACCTTGAAATCATTTTATTATATATTACTGAATTTGTTTTAGTTACTTCGATAGCTTCTATCGATTTGTCAGAATTGTACAGCTTTTTATTTTATTTTGTTTAAATTAGACTTTTGCACAATTGTATTTTTCACGCAGTATGTGTTATAATATGTATATATATATCAGAACTTAAAAGGTGAAAAAAATGTGATGACTTTAACCCTATTGTAGCACAATTGTTTGTTGTAATATAGTACTGTTTAAGGTTTCTATAACTTGTAAAAAAGAAAAAATCCTTGCCTTCTCTCTCTTTAAGAGACCAATTTGAACATGAAAAATCAATTAAATGTTTGTTTGCATATCATAGATTATCTTTAAAATATTCTCACACTACTTGAAACCTACTTTCAGCCATTGCTTAGTAGTCCTGCAATTTTTGATAAAACAATCAAAACTACTATATATTGAATTTAAAACAATAGGCAGCCTTTTGAACGTGAAAAAACAAACAAGCATTCTCTTTAGAAAAATATTATTAGAAGATTAAATATGCATTTTTATATAAATTTAGTATCTTTCTTAAAAATTTAGATATTCTCTCCCTTCATGTTCTCAAATATTTATGAAGTATTTAGGCTAACTTATTTTCCAAGGTTGGAGTTTTTAAAAAAAATAACATCTTAGTATACTTTTGTATATTTACCTTGTTAAAGGAGAAAGAAAATCTAAGCTAAATCAAATAAATACTAAAGGTATTCGTGATATTTGTTATTGTTGTTTGTATTTTTGTTCTAAAATTGCAGTCAACTCCTGATTTTCCAGAATAGTTAATAGAGAACTAACATAGCAATTTAATTATATTGAGAAATTAAAGGTAGCAACATATAATACAATAGCAAATGAGACTTAGGTTTTTTTTTTTAATATTTTCTCTTAATGAATTTATCTAAATCCTGTATATTTCCAAATGTAGGCAGTGATTTTTCATAAACTTTTCGTAAGCCAAAATGAAGCTATTAGAATGTGATCTCTTGATTTCGCATAATGCTATGGAACATCGCCATCCAAAACACTATTCCATTGACCAAGCATTAGCAATAGATCACTGAGTATCACAAAATTTCACATACATAAAATGAGGTGAAAGTGTCTAAAAATAACTAAAAAAGAAACATATAAATGTGTTGAAAGGAATTTTTTTTTGATTTGATAAAATGTTCTTTTATTGTTCGTTTTTTCATAAAACAGCAAACGATTTGAACAGAAAAAAAATTAAATGTGCTAGCTTCAGAATTCAGATAGCTCTCACTATCAGTAACTGATATGCTGTATCTTTTTATCAAGTTGTACTGCTGATAACGTCAATATAGGATAGTTAGTTGAAAGACTTGAGAACAGGAAAACAAAAGAAGGTATCGGTTGGAATTTCAATAGATTTTTATTTCTGAACAAGGACAAATAAGTAAGCTAAGATGTCTGTGTCTTTAAAAAATGAATTCGAAAGTTAGCATGTTCTGTCTTTTTTAAGTCTGCTTATACACAAGTTTTTAATTTTGGGTAAATTTTCAAAGAAAAAACATACTCAGCTTATACATAGATAATGTTAATGTCTTAATAATGTTTCAGCAACTTAACTCGAGGTTCATGGTTGTCCTGATATACCAGATTAAAAATTTGTCTTTATTTTTGTGTGTTCAGAGCATTTTGGAGCAAACACATATTTTTAAAAAATAGATTTGAACAATCAGAAAAATTTTGATTTTTAATCCAATATCTTTTTATTTTAGTTAATAATGCGTGTAATAATAGCAAAATTCGAGTGTTCCAATTTGGGGACTGTCAACTAATTATATCTATAGTTCAAGCATATAGTCTTAGCACATTGTTTCAACCTTTGTTCAGTCTTTTATATTAAAAAAAAAAAGTTTATCAATAATTTTACATCATAAAATTTTTATGGTGATGAATTCAGGGATCGTATACTTATTTTTTTATTCTAAGCAAATGCATTAACACTTCTGTAGTGTAGATTTATATTGTTTTGCAATTATTGATTTCACTTTTAAAATTGATCAATTTCAATCAACATTCTTACTTCATATATTTAAATATTTACTGAAGGTATCTTCTACTAAAATAAGTTTTGTACAAAAATATTAAGTTAGTTATATCTTTTTCTTTAGAGATTTTTGTTGAAACCATACTTTGAAATTATTTTATTAAGGAAATATGAAGCTCTATTATATATTTATGTGAGGGAACATTAACTAATTGATACTGATTTTCTTTTTAATGAGACAATACTATAAAAATTTTCCATTAATTGACTAGAAAGTATAATGAGTTTTTTAAGTGTTGATTCAATTATACTGGAAATAATTAAAACTTTCTGTTCTAAACTAAGTAATTCTGAAATTAAAAATAACATATTTTATTATTCTTTTTAATAAAATTTTCTTTTCTTACGCTTAAGTAGAGCAAATTATATATCTTTTTAGTTTACCTTTTTTAAAAGTAATCTGGAATATGTATAATATTCTAAAAAATGTTCCAATTTTTTTTTCTTTTGTGCGCTACAAAGCCAGCATAACTGTTGTATTATGAAGGTTTCTGCTATTTCTTTTTCAATTTATATGCATTCTGCATATTTTAAAATTATTTAATCTTGTTTTAATATTTTAAACTTTAAGATAAGATATGTCTCATTGGTTCTCAAACAATCCGGAGTTGACTGTATTCAATGAATTTGTGAAAGTAGTGTTATCATTATAGTAACGAAAAGTTTTTGCTCAATTAACTACAAAGGCATGGTGTGTTTTGAACTACTCTGCTGTTAAAAAGTTTTGCCTAGACCTATTTTATTTAAAGTATCATTTGATCGTAAATTAATTTACAATGTTTTTTTCACATTTTTTTAAAAATAATTACACACTTTGCCCTTGTAGAGTCTATTTTTTGGAAAAGTTAAAGATGTTGTTTATCCTGTAGATGGTTAAGAATATTCTTTATTTTAACAAATCTGTTGCAATCTTGAGCAGTTATTTCTGAAATTAATATTTATTTGTATCATAAATGCAATGTAAGCTTTGTTTATTTAAATTAATAAAGTGACCTTTACCTTTTACATAAAAAAAGTTATCATTTTTATATGCCAAAGTAGATTAACATCATTGTTTGCAATTTTTTCTTTCCAAGTATTTTTTTTAAAAAATTTATCTTAAAGCAGTTATATTACTAACGTGTAAAGTTCTTTTACTAAATAATTGGAAATTTCTGTATGAAATTAAAAGCTTCTAATAAAAAAAAATATTCATTCACTTGTGTATCAGTTATTTTTTAGAAAAATATTTTGGTAAAAAATTGTTGGTTTTCGATTGAACTTTTCTACTTAATATGTATATATATATAAATAATGTTGATACATTCGTATGATAGGTTTTTTTTACATTATTTTTATTCTGTTAATCTGCAAGCTTACTTTGAAATACTATTAGTTAAGTTAATATAGGTACATGAGGGTCGTTAGCAAGGGGACGGTGGGTGTACTTCTCCTCAGTAATTAGAAATCTCTAAAAATCCCCTCAATATTTCTGACTAATGAAGAAAATTTTTTATGAATCATCATGGATTTAAAGTTATGAAAGTTAAAAACGAGAAAGAGATAAAAATTTTTTTTTGTAAATATTTAGTTAAAAGATTTCTTTCTTAAAGTTTGAAATTAAAAGGGCTATTGCGAGTGGATTTTAATTTCTTCCCCCTCATGAATCGGAAGCCCGTAATGTCTATGGTTGAAAACAGATCCTTATTCTTCAAATGTAGGTTTGTGTAGCCAGAACTTCATTTTAAGTGTTGGTTTGAATCTGTGTGCTTCAAAGAATATCAATGAACGGTATTGAGATCAAACTTCATCCCCTCAGTGGACTGATTGTAAGACACTATTTTCAGTAGATCGCCAAAGTCAAGCATCATTGGTAACAGTCGGTGACCACTTTGATCTGCCTGCTAAGGTACCGAGGGTGCACGGTATCGGTCCTCGTTAAACTGTTCTAAAGTAAAGTGCGAGACTTCCCTCTGCAGAGGATCAAAATTGTGATGGCATATTTTCGGATCATCTTCAGTGATGTTTCTCAGACTTTCGTCAATAGCCTATTTTGCAGATATAATTCGACAAAACGAACTACAACCACTTCCCCTTAAAAGCCATCAACATTTTTGATAATATTTTTCCGGTTAAACAATTTTCATTTACTGATTCTGATTCAGCACCGCGTACGTGATACATATATATATAACAAACTTAGAATGTGTTATGATCGTTTTCATATTCCATCAGAAAATTAACTGAATGTCGTTATTAGTTAATTTCATTTTATTTAAGGCAGTTGTTAAGTGATTACGAATATATTCTATTGAAAAATCATTTTTAAATTGTTCATCTCAATTGAAAAGTATTTTTAACAAAAATTTGGAAAGAAATCTTTATTGTTTTAGAAGTTTTTTTTTTTAAATTTTATAAATTTAATGTACGATATTTCACATCAAACTTCTTTTTCCTGAAGCTTTTTGAAGATTGCAATTGTTTGAAACTGAGAAAAAAAAAAGCATGGCGGTTCTTGAATATTTGACTACTGAAGAAGTTATTGACTATTAAGGCGGTATATGCACTATCGTTTGTATCCAAATAAGCAATATCTATTTTCAAGGATTCAGGTGTGATATTCTGTGTATTGTCAACACCTGCTGTGTTACCTTAAGTGTGTCAGTGAAGAGAATTGTTCATATCAAAAGGCTTTGAAGAAAAAAATTCACAATTAGTGTTTTTTAATATTTTTTTAAGGTAAGTAACATTATAAAACCTAATTTTTTACTGTTTAAATAATTCTACTAAACTTCTGTGACTGGATGACAATTTTAATTTACAAATTATAATCAATGCAATTACTCTGAAATTATTTTATAAAAAGAATAAACTATTCTTTGCTCAAATTAATAAATCTCTTTTTACTTATTATTACTCAAATAATAATTAAAAAGAGAACTTATTTATTTTTAAAAAAGTTATAAAATATTTACTAAATGTATTTAAAGTTTGACAGGTAATATTTTTGTCAACCATACCAAATGTGTACACAAAATTTACTCCAGAAGGGATAACTTTTAAAAATATTCTTTAAAACTATTCAAAATTGTTTATTTATTATTATTTTTTTTTTGGAAAATTTTTTTTCTGTGTGTGCGCATTAAAAATGTTTTCAAATAATTTCAACTTATTGTTACTAAAACGAAAGTTTATGATACGAAATTTAAAGTCGGTGAGCTTTTTTTTGTTTTCTGGCATGTTTAAAAAAATGGACATAGCATTTGATTGCATTTTTCAAACTTTTTTTTGTTATGGGTGTTGTTTTTTCTGCTAATAATAAACTAATGAATCCAAATAAATTAGTAATATGATGCCTATTTGCATAAAGCACTAGCCACTAAGTCGCATTTTATTAAACTAGTTTTTTTTTTTAATTAAAAAAAAACGACTTTAAAAGTTGTTTTTACAGGGCTGGTCCTATAAATTTTATCTGCACATACAATTCAAAAGTATCTGGAAAGCTCAAAGTTGTTCTTAAATGTCATTTAACTACTAAACATTTCAATAAATGTCCTGAAATTTTTGTGATACTTCCAAATTTTTGTAGAAGTTAACAGGAAGAAAAAAATATTTATCGAAAAGAGAATTGAAGAAATTTTAAATTCAAAAATTATGTTACATGCCATGAAACAAAGTAAATAAAATCTTTATAGAGCCGTCAAATACGATATTTATCTAGCAATATTAGAGACAATTACCCTTGATTTGATGGCATAAAAGTATTCGGTGTGGGAGAAATATATAAAAAGTTTTTATCTCTACTCATCACTATATCATACTCTATTGTTTTTCAATAGAGAATCCTTGTAATTTGCTACTGAGCGTTTTTCCATATTTAGAATATTTTCCCTTTTTTTTTGTATAAAAAAAGTTCCATAACTTATTTAAAAAAAAAAGTTTATTTATTTTTTTTTTGAAATTTTTATTTTTTTACTTGAGTGGAGGAACTACTTAAAACTATTACCAATTGTATATCTACGAATCCATGTTGGTATTACAAATTGCTCTCATTAGAAAATCCGCATCCTCAGATTGTCCTTAATTTTAGATGCAATTTTGCCTGTAATTTTTATATTTTGGACTTTCAGCCTTGTATCTTTATAAGAAATATACATAGGAGAGAGTGAGGTGAGACAGAGTACCTCAATTCCGTCGAAATTAGTTGTTTTCTACTGGGCAAAGTATGAATTACATTTTAAGATGACTATATCAGATTAGCATGTTGTTATTGATTAATTCACGGTGTCCAACAACTCTCTTATGTTCTTCTGTTTTTAACATTTATTTGTTCAGTTTATTAAACTTTTATTGAAGATTCATACAAACAATACGGATTGGCTACCAGGGCCACCTCTAAAGGAGGCCCTTCCTTGACACGTGTCTAATATGCTGAGCCCACGAAAATTGCAGTGCAGTGGAGGAAGAATATAATTGCATCATATGCAAACTACTTGCATATTTTTCTTAAATTGTTATATTAATTAGAAATATTTGCTACTTTTTGCTGAAATTCTAGTATTTTAATTGAATTGACAAGTGTAACCAGTCTTAATGGGCGATTTGACTTAATCTTGAAAAAAAAAAATATTCTTAAAAAAAGTAGCACATCTGACTTTTCAGGAATATATCAAGATATTTATTGTACACAATAAATATCTTGATTAAATCTGACAATTTTTAAGTCGAACTGTTGAGCTCGAAAATAGGCTAGTTATCACCAAAAAAAAAATCGTGGATGATAGGATAACAAGCTAAAATCAGGACAATATATTTTTAACAATAATATTAGGACAACTACGAATCCTGATATACGAATCATAATATTAAATTTTTAAATCGGCGGAATATGAATAGCGATGTATGGTTTTTAAATCGCGCGAATACAAATCAATCCGTTTGATTTTTAAATCACGTGAATTTGAATCGTGATATTTAAATCATGTGAATACGAATTGCGATGTATAACTTTTAAATCAAGTAAATACGAAAATCAATGTTTATATTAAAATTGCGATTTTTTATTTTATATATTAAAACGCGTAAATAAAAATTGCGATATCTTAATTTAAAACAAAAANATATATTAAAACGCGTAAATAAAAATTGCGATATCTTAATTTAAAAAAAAAAAAAAAAAAAAAAAATCGCGTAAGAACTAATTGCTAAGTGTAGGTTTGACTAGGGATGTAACAAATAAAGTTGTGAAGTTAAAAAAAAAAAAAATATCCTCTTAATTCTTAAAACAAAACTTTAATGCTAACATTAATATTTTTCGGAAAAAAAAAATATCTATAAAACATTATAACAACATCTATCAAAAACGCTTTCAAAAATACAGTGTTGTCATAAAAACTGAAGCTTATGCACAAAAGTTAAACAAAAAAAAATAAAAATTCTCTTAATTTTTGAAAGAAAAATTTAAAGCTTAACACTTTTTCGCATATACAGTTTTTTAAGTAGCGCATTTTCAAAATAAAGTAATAAAAACTACTAAAAAAACATTAAAGTTTTCGAAAAAGCTACATAGAAACCGAAACAATAATCGTTCTTAATTTTTAAACGAAAGATTTAACGCTAAATATCTTAAATTAACTTTTCCACATTGCAGTAGTTTTAGGAAAAAGAATAACTTTCATTAGAAACGCTCTTTAAAAAATGCTGCTGTAATAAAAATTAATTAAAAAAATATCAAAAGACAAATAGAAAAAAAAAATTGTTCTTAGTTATGAAATATAATTTTAACCTTGAGAATCAGTTTACTAGTTAGTTATCAGTTTTACCTTACAAGTTACAATGAAGCCTATTAAAACCGCGCTCTGTTAACATACTTCGCTTTAGTTAGAACAAAAAAAAACAAAATAGTTCTCCATTTTTAAAACATAGAAGTGTTGAAAAATAGAAATTGACATTTTAGATTATTCTTTATTTGGAAGCTCTGATTTTGATTTCGACAGAGATGGACAGTGCTGATTAAAATGCATTACAAATGGGGTTTAATAAAGCTTCTCTGTATCCAAGGGAATCGTTTACCCTTCAGAATAAAATTGCATGTCTGAAGATCTTCAGAAGTTGACGCCGTGTTTATAGACTGCATTGCACACAGAGTCTGACTAAGGCAGGGGCCCCAACTCAAATAGTAAGTTTATTTTCGTTTCCTTCTTTAATGAACTTTTTTTAAACAAAATATCAGTACAGTGTTATGTTAGTTTTGTCATTAATCTATCGTATGAACACCAACAATTTATAATTCGTAAACCCATGGCTTTCTAGGACGGAATTCAGCTAAATTTGTGCAATACGTTGGAAAAATTTGGTCAATCAAAAGCCTGTATTTTTACATATCGCAAAATGCGATATGTTTACAAAAATACGGGCTTCTGATTGGCTTAATTGAGCTATCGTAATTGCGAAAATTTAGCTGAATTCAGCCCTAATGTCAGCAAGGATATGAAATTTTTTGCAGCTAGATGACAAAATCAACAATCAGTTATCCAATTGTTGACCGTTTTATGCATCTTTAATTCAGTTAATGGAAATCTAATAACAGTTAGATACTGTTTAAATTTATCATGAATAGAATCTGTGTACCTCCATCGTCACATATCATCAGCATTGGCACGACAGCCCTTTGTGAGCCTGGGCCTTCCTCAGAAGCTTTTCCCATTCTGCCCTTCTCCCAGCAATTGTTTTCCAGTTCTTTACTTTTAGGATGGCAAAATCCTCATCCACACAGTCCTTCCAGCTCTTTTTGGGCCTTCCTCTTGGCCTTTTATTGGAGGGGGTTGCATTAGAGACTCTCAATGCTGTTCGTTCTGGGCTCATTCTCACTACATGCCCGGCCCATCTCATTCTACTTAATTTAATAGATTTAATGATATCATCGCCATCAAAGATTCTATATATTTCAAAATTATATCTTCTCCTCCAGTTGTCGTTATCGAGTATAGGGCCAAATATGGTTCGTAGGACCTTCACCATCGTCACATAAATACGACGAAATACGAATCAAAAATAGCGTCTGCAATACCGGACTAGCGGTGAAATTTTTTTCTTAAATCCCTTTTTATGACTGCTCACATACCTTCGATCTTATTGACCAGATTCAAAAGTAAACTAACCAGCCGGTATCCAACGTAGAACTGACGGATCTCTGAAATTACATATACCGTTGAACATTTAAAAATAACGCTAAAATCTATACCATCAGAATCACGATTGGGTTTCAACATCGCCCAGCTTGGCGATCGACCGCGATCACAACTTGGCGAGAATCAAGGGGCACCCTCAAATATAGTTTACCCAAGAAACGGCTGTGGAACGTCAAAGAAGGATGGAACATGACCGAATTTCGACAAGCAATTCTAGAGCCCAAGAAGATTAGAAGAGGATCGTGTCTCAACTAGCATAGCTAGGGCTCGAGAAACACCTGAGGAACGTCAAAGAAGATTTGAAGAGGATCGTGTCTCCACTAGCAGTGCTAGAACCCGAGAAACACCTGAGGAACGTCAAAGAAGATTAGAAGAGGTTCGTGTCTCAATTAGCAGTGCTAGGGCCCAAGGATATGAAGACAAACTTGCAGGACAGGAACACTTTAATTGTCCACTAATCTAGATTTCCTGCTATGTTTTAAAAAACCTTATTTGTGAAAACCTTTAGCGTGGAGGACAGCTGGACGCCTTAGGCGGCTAGTAAATAATAAATTATTTATATGAAAATGTAAAACAATGTTATTTTAAGACTTCACATTTTCTAATCATAACATTTTTGTCTAATTTCACTGATTAACTAGCATATTTAAGGTTAAGCCATGGAACCATAAGCGAAGGTTTTTTTTTTTAATGGAAGGAGTGTACAATATAAATATGGCAATTAATGTTTTTTTTCTCTTATCAGATGTTTTTTTTTTTTTTTAATGAACAACAAATTAACAGAAATAGGGAATTTAATTGTTATATTTTTATTTTTTGTCATAATCAGTTGTAATTATTTGTATTGAGCTCTTTAATTAATTTATAATATTGCGAGAATATTATTTTACGTGATCAGCACGCGTTGTCAGAAGCTTTTTTAATTTTGCTGTTATGTTAGCAAAAAAAAAGTTATTATCTTTTCAAATAACAGCTTCCTTTAGTTTAATTTCTAATAATGAGTGATATTTATTTCTAAATTGTGTTGTTATCCTTTTCAGAGCAACATTTTTCTAACTATATCATGTTTGAAAACTTTAAAACTGAACAGCTAACTAATTTACTGAAACTGCGTTTCATTAAATTAGTTAAGTTGTCTTTACTTTTGTTTCATCTCATTTAACTGCGAATAACATAAGTATTTTGTAATTACTTTGTATTTCTAATCTACTCATAAATGCAAGATTATTAAAATTATAATTGTTATGGTTTTTGTGCAAATTTTTGATTATGCAGATTCAAGATTTGTCACAGGCATTGTTTCCCCTAGATAAGCTTCTGCCAATAACTATATTTTTCAAAAGTATGAAGAACTTGTATGACTGACAAAAAAGTGTTATTTTAAATTTAGTATTTGGTGTACTGGTTTCAAACATGAAGATTGAGTTTATTGAAGCTTTGATAATTCAGATCTGATTTAAGGAAGCTATTTTTGCAAGATTACCTGCTCTACATTGTTCTAAAAAGAAATTATAGTAGTGAATAGTTTATTTATAAATTAAAATTCTATAAGTGTGCATCAATATAAAAACTACAAACACAACATTTTGGTAACCAACAAAGTCATTATACACTATATACATATCAGTAATTAGTAACATACAGGTAGTATAAATACTAGTCATTAAGGCACTGCAAAGCATTAAAAAGTACAGGCATCTGAGGTAAACATCTGAAATAGAAAGAAAATCATATTAGCAGGTATAAAATTAGGTTAAAAAAACAACAACATATAAGTGGTGGCTATTCAAATTCAGGAGTGCACAGCTTAATAACTTTTGTTTCAATGAGAAGATTCTTTGGTTTACTGTGTTAAGCCTCCTACACATACTATATACACGCTTAAAGTATGATTTTTCAGAGAAATGTGGTTTAACTGATCTGGACTTTAGTTTTGCTCAAATATATTCATATCTAGCGTCATATTGACATATTTTAATTGTAGACTCTGTCTTTACTTTTTGCGTATTTCGCAATATCTCAAGAACTGTTTAAGCGAATTGAAATTTATTTTTGCATACGGTTATAATCCGTTTATACAAAGATAATTCCAAGGTAAGTTATGCAACTTTTTATACCATTTTAAAGAATGCAATTTTTAATTGCAAAATGCTAAATTTGAGCAAAATCGGTCTAATAGTTTCTGAGAAATTGTATTTATAAATATACAACTTTTTTAAAATTTGATTTCTTAGTAACTATTCCACCAATTTTGCTCACATTTTGTATTTGGCCGTATAAAAAGTGCCTTCTTTAAAATTATGTAAAAAGTTGAACGGATATCACATTTGATGAAAATTGTGAAGCTTTTTATATGGTGTGTTGTTGACTGAATAAAAATGTCTGCAAAAACTAAAGAAGTGCAAATGATACCATAGCTGGTAAAACGGAATCATAACCAGTAAAAACCTTTGCATAAGGTCTTTGGAATTCCACACTAGTCTTCTTCACACTAGTTAACAGCAATTTGTTACAAATATTAAAATTTTTTTGTTTGCTTGTCTAGTGTTCCCAATCAATTGTCTCATGGGAAATGATCTACTATAGTAAATTGCAGATTGTAAAGTTGTTTGTGGAGATTCTTTCCTTATTACACAAACAGACTCAAGCTCTAAAAACATCTAGGTTAGCAATGATCTTTTCAGTGAGGGTAACCCCATTAAAAAAAATAACCAATAATTGTTAGGTTTTTTAAAACATTTTTGAGTTAGACACATTAAATGTTGGAGAATTCTGAAACTTTATAGGATAGAAATCTGTTCAATAAAAAAAATTGCATCTACATTTATTTTTTCATTAAAAGATAGAATGCCAAAGAAATCTTCCAGCATATAATTATGAATACTAAAGGAAACAAGTAATTGTAATAAAAATGAACTAACTTGCTACACTTTTTCGACATAATTTCCTGGAAATATTCCAAATATTCCTGTGCGTACGGATGTCCCCACATACCATCCGTCATCACACATTTCAACTACATAAACAGTGTCACCTTCTGCAAGTTCCAGCTCATCTGTGTTTTGCGGTGAGTAACTATAGATGGCTCTATACCTATAAGGTGGAATATTCTTATTTCTAATTCATAAATTATATACAGTAGACACTCAGTATAATGACTCAAGGTCGTTATATTATGAGTACACAAAACTACTGAAGAAAGTTATTTAAAATAATTCAGGACTTAACATGCAATACCAAAAAAAAACAACTATGAAACGGATAAAATAATTGACAAAAATATTATTTCAATGCCCACCCAATTACACACCATATTAGGTGGGCAAACCTTGATTTAGTACGGAGAATGAAAGAACATTCATGCCTTGACTGGGATTTGAACCCAGGACTTTTCTGAGAAGAGGTCAGCTCCCTGACCATGACACAGTCCGGCAAAACTTACGAAGTACAGGCTTTAATAGATACTGGCAGTTCTTGTTATTTTCTTAAGATGTCAGTTGCTCAGAAGCTTCAACCTGCTGTCAATGAATTATATGGTTTTGGAAATCAAAAGGGACCTTCAATGACCACTATCAGAAAAATTGAAGTCAATAGTGTAAAAAACAATGAGTAAAAGGAGTAAGTGTTCTGATCTTCTTATGGGATGAACTAGCTTGATCAACCATACATTACTTTTGCCAGAATTGGGAAAAGATTTCATATCGAATATCAGAAGGAAGAACCCTTTAAGAATTTATTAATTGAAGAAAAAGTAGATTGAATCTGCCTTAAAGTTCTTGAAGCAATTGAATTCAATCAAGCAGAGGATATTGAAAATGGGCTAATTGGTTGGTTACTGCAAGAAAAAAATGGAAAAACATTCATTCCTTTGGCAAATATCGGACCCAAAAATTTCAGACTTTAAAGAGGTATAATGTGTTGGAAGAGCGGAAGTGGTTGAATTGTGCTCAGTTGTAGAAGTTAAAGAAAAGATCTCAAGTTCATTTAGCTGTAATAATTTTAAAGAAAAAGCTCTCATTAAATTGTGCGACATGAAGATTGACTTAAATACTGGAGCTGAACAGAAGCAAGAATTGTTTCAACTATTGAATGAGTATAGATATTGTTTCGCAATGAACATTTCAGAGCTAAGTTGCACTAACTTAATGGAAATGGATATTAGAGAAGTTGAAAGGTCAAAGCTCATTAGTATGAAATCATAAAAAAAAAGAATGCTCCTGATGCAACAGCTATTAAAGAAATTGTGTCCAAAACAAGATCATCTTATGCAAGTCCTGTCATACTAGTGAAGAAGAAAACTAATGAGAACAGACATCTAAACAGTCAAACTATAAAAGATAAGTTTCCATTATCTACAATTGATGATTCATCGGCGCAATTACATGACTGCAGTTATTTTACAACTTAAGACTTGGTCCACAATTATCTACAAACACCCCTAACTGAAAAAGCAAAGCTAAAAACAGCCTTTATAAGCCCAGATGAAACTGGAAAGTTCAAGAGGATGATTTATGTAACGTGCATTAGGTCCATTGTACAGTTCACAAAATAAATAAAAAAACCGACCACTCAGAATAACTTTTGATCTAAAATTATTGGATTTCCAGGTTTTAAGACTCAATCTTAAAAGTTTGAGGGGGTGACCTCAAATATGCTAATTAACTAGTAGAGACGCTATTTAAGTTACAAAATCAGATAAAAAAAAAAACGTATTTTTTTCTGAATAAACATGCCTTGAACAAAGAATTTGGTTTTCTGACCCCCAAAATATAGGGGGTAGCCGCAATCTGTAAAATATAGTTCTCATAGCTTGGACCCCTTAATGTTAATTTTCTTTCTCGTGTATTTCGCTATATCTCAAGAACTATTCAAGCGAATTAAAAAAATTTTGCATCAATTTAAAGAACGTAATTTTCTATCTGAAAATACAAAATTTGAGCAAAATGGGTAGTTCATGAGAAATTTAATTTCTAAAATAAGGTTTCTTTAAAATTCGATTTCTCAGAAACTATTCAATCGATTTTGCTCAAATTTTGTATTTTGCCATGTAAAATTACATTCTTTAAAATGAGGTAAAAAAATTTATACCATATAATTCACAATTGTTTCGACCATTATTAAATAAAATAATGATAAATATTTATTTAAAGTTATATTTTTCATGGTGGATAAACGAGTTTTATAGTTACGTGCAAGCACTTTTCAATTCACTTAAAAAGATCTTAAGGTGGGACAAAATAGGCAAAGAATAAATTTATCATTAAGTGGTCCAAACTTTGGACCACTCTCCGGCCCAAACTATGGAGACCATTCTCCCAGATTGCGGCAACCCCATATCAATCAGAATTGTGAATCCATCGTAAAAAAAGTGTGTCAATTCAGAGAAAGTATGTTTTTATGTCTGATTTTGTAACCCAAAAAAAGGAACCTACCATTCTGAGAACTTTTTTCAACAATTGACACAGGTCGATATGCTCAACAAACTTGATATAAAAGAAAGGTAAAATATTATTCCTAAGGAAAACAAATTGTAATAAAACTGTTCTATTCAAAAATAAAGTTTTGAGCAAGCACAATCTGTATCTACTTTATGTTTTGTACATTTAAGAGGCACTATTTGCTAACAAAATTATTTAGTTACTTACATAACAGGTTCAATCAGATTGCTGCTTTTCTTCCCTCTACTTTGCATGTTGCTTCTTCCATTAGTTACCTATGAAATTTTTATAAAATTTCATTTGCTTATTTTTTTTTAAATATTGCATAAGAAATGTTTTGACACAAACTATAGTAAATTAGGTTCATATAAAGATTAGCCAGTACCTTTTATATCATATATAGCTAGTTTTTTAATATAGTTCATTTAATTATATCAGTTTTTATTAAAATGTATTTTAATATTTCCTTTTTAAAAATGAAAAGTTTAGATTTAAGATACTAAAAAAAAATAATTTATAAATTTTTTTTATGAATTTAAATTGAAATTCATAAATTATTTTATGTTTTACACATGAAATCCAAATTGGTAAAATCTTAAGCAACAAAATATCTTTATAGTTTCACAACAAAAAGATTAAGAGAGAAACTTACAACAGCAGAAGTTGAATGGATGGGAGAAATTTGTGATGAAGATGGAGTGACTGTTTTTAAGATTCCTTCTCTTGAAGTAGGTCTGCTTCTGAAACAATGGAATGAATACAAATTTAAACTACTTTTCTAGAAATACAATAGGTACACTTCAAAGAAATCTTTCTCAAAATGGAGTCTGGCCTTCTAAGTACAAGGAGAATGCACTTGGAATGTCCTCCAATCTGAGCATATGAAAGATCGAAAGAATTATATAACAAAAAAAGATAAGAAAAGAAAAGTATTTGTAGCAAAATTGCAGAATTGTTTACTGCTCAGATTCAATTTCAACTAATTAAAACATAGTGTAAAGTGCAAAAAAAAAGAGAACACCTTAATAATTTTTTATCTTGATAAGAACAGCGTCTACCCTTATTAATTAGCTTTTTTAAGGCTAGACTCCCAAACCTTTAAGATTAACACTAGAAAGACAGGGCTTGTGTGTTTGCTTTTCAGAATTAAAGGTTCAGTAATTCACAAAGAAAAAAAATTAAAAGCAGTTTAATTTTTGAACTTTTCATAAATATAACTATACAAGTTGTTATCTCATAGGAGCATAAATATTGAAACTTATACCTATGATGACAGCCTCTAAGGAATTTTGAAATATTATGGAAAAATTAATTTGTTTCACGGATTTACTGTGACACATTTTTCTAGTATTAAAATATAGTTTTAGATACTACATTAATTTTATAGAAAGAAGAAAGCGGGAAGAAGGAGCTTGATTGCAGATTGTTCGTGTTTTTTGAATTTATCCTGCAACTATGTTCTGCGCTCGGTATGTTTCATTAAGAAAAATCAGCTAAACAATGAAACCAACTGATGCAGGTGTGAGAACACTCTTAAAAAGAAAATTTATTGTTAGGGAAAGAATTCATACATGGAATACATGTCCAGATTGAAAAAAAAATGGTTTACAGTAAATGTGGTTATTGAATGATACAGAAATTGTATAAAAAGATTAATTACATTGCATCACTGTCATAAATTTCAAGTTTCATCAATTGAAAAAGAGTGTTTTATTTTATTTTATTTTGTTTAAAATTATTTTCTGCATAAACTGGAAACTCAATTATCCAAACAATGAAAATATAGGAACAGGAATACCAAACAATTAACACATTTGATGAAAAGGATATAATGTTTTGTTTAATCAGACCACATAAGTTGTTAACCAAATAAAAAAGATAAAAAATTTTATTCATGGAGTCTTTACTATATCTTTACTAAATGATAGTGTAGCATGTTTATTTGAGTTTAGACACATAACTGGTCTAAACTAAAAATGCCTCTTTAGACTGTCTATGAAAATGGCGATTTTTGATCATTCAAGTGTTATGTTTTATTATGTGAAAACTTGATCATTAGATAAAAAGTTATTAAGATGCTCGCCTTTTTGTGTGCACTGTATGACCTTTATTAATCATTGTTTTAAAAGGTGGCAAAATGTTAAATAGTGTCAGCACATGAGTTTTTATGAGGAGAAAAATACTAGATATTAAACACTAAAGAATTAAAATAATATTTAAAACCACACATTAAATCTTTGCAACTCTTTTAAGTTTAACCTGTTACATTGATTTAATAAATATTTAAAAACAGAAATAAATCAATATATTAGAAAGTAGAAAAAATTTTATGGTCTAAAAATGATTAGAAATTATACTTATAAGTGCATTCTATGTTGTAAAGAGAGAATTCTCTAACATCAACAAAATTAGAATTTATGTGATCATTTTTTTTAATCATTATTCTCATTATAAGCTTTTATTATTTTACATATGTTTAATTCAAATCATATAATTTAGTAGGCAAAGGTAATGGATTCTATAAGAAAATCAAGAACATTTAGTGAAATTTGTAAATGTAGTTTCAATTTGAGAATTACAAAATTATTCCCGATATATTTTTTTCACCCATATATTTCCTTTTTATTGAAAATTTTATTAGCAGCATAAAACATCGACATTATTGTGACTTTAGCGGCAAATTTAAAACATTTTCAAAATCATGTCAATCCTGCTTATGATAAGGAATGAATATTAGTTTAATAAAATAGATAAATTAAATTTGGCACTAGAAAAAAAAAAACATTTACAAAAAAATAACGAAAGAGATAAAGAATATTATGTTCCACAAAATTTTCTAATTAATAGCATCATATGCTAATAGTTTTATTTCATAAGCATAATAAAACTAAGCTGGAGAATTCGGGTTGTTATTTGACTATGGTGCATGCCCTAGTTGTACAATTCAACCATTTTCAATATTAAGATAGTACAATTCAAGTATTGTCAATATTAAGATTATTAATCTTAATTTAAAAAAAAAAGCACTGGATATTAGACACAATGAAGAATCTAAAAATAACGACAAAAGTGATCACTAAAATCAGAATAAAGATTGAAAAAGTAGTCAGAAAACTTACCCTGATGAACTAATTAGCGAATTGGGAGAAGACAAAGGTGTTCCTAAAAAACAATAAGGATAATTAATTTTAAAAATCAAATAACAGTATGAACCATAAAAAAATTGAGACATAATTTCAGTGAGATAGAAATAATAAAATTAAATTCTGTTTCTTTTTATGACTTTGTACATCATAAATCTAATAATGCAAGATTGGATCCGAAATTATATTTTAACGTTGACAGTGTTAGAAGAAAAAAACTGTCAAGTCACTTTTCTCGAAATCTATCGTGAAGCACTTACATTGATTTTTCAGCAGTATAGGCTTTGTATAATTAGTTTTAAAATACAACTTTTAGGCATGTTACAGGGTTGCCACAGCAAAAAAGGAACAAAAATAGTTGCTTTTAGTAACCTCAAGAAGGAAAATAGTTGCCTAAAACTACTAAAATAGTTGCTTGAACAGGGTCAAAAATTTAACAAAAATAGTAGCCAAATAACTAAAATTATAGCTTTTTTGTCATATACTATGATTAGGATTTTGTGACGTCAGAAATTTTAAAACGTGATACATCGCAATATAGCGATGTATCGCAATTTAGCATATGTTCAAAAATTACCTATGACAAATCTTTAACTCAATCAAAAATAAATAAAACGAAATAAATCTATTACAAAAGAAAATACTAATTCTAAACATATTCCACTATGACATCAATATCAATGCTTAATATTTTCAATTAAAATAATAAAGAAGTCAAAGTAAAAGCAAACCCAAATTTTATTTCATTCTTAAATTGAAAATGATTTATTAGTTTAAAAATAGCACTATAACAAAATATTTTACATGCTTGCATTAAAAATTAAAAGAAAAAAAAAACAAAAGTAGAAAACAAACCAAAGAAATGTTCACTTTAGAAAAAAAATTTTTTTTTAAAATTATTTGTTGAAAAAAAATCATGCTTTTGAAACATCATTGGATCCTCTGTTATATTTAAAATAATAAAAAGTAGTAATGACTAATGGTCCAATTCTGTACTTAATAAATGTAAAAATATTTTTTCTTTATTATTTTCTTTTTTGAAAATAAAATCGACTAAAGATTTGTTTGTTTAAAAATGATACTGACTATCTAAAAAATTATAAAACAAACAAGTATTGAAAGAATTTTAATACAAATTAAAAAAAATAAATACTTTAAGTACTAATGTTAAATTATTAAAGAGCGTCAAAACATTACTAAACTCTTTATTTAATTTTTAAAAAAATGATTTGTTTTAACTGCACTACGCACATGGTAGGCGGCTATAAGTACGTGTTAGGGAGGGGACTGAAAAGTAATGTTCATTTTTGCGAAAAAACTTCGCTAAGAGTAAAAAAGTCTCCCAATAGTCGCCTATTCCTGAAAATAGTTGCTTTTTTTTGCCTTTTCAGGCAAAAAAAGTCGCCATAGTCTCCTAAGGCCGAAAATAATAGCAAATAGTTGCATTTTAGTAGTCTGTGGCAACCCTGATGTTACAATTTTTCAACGATTTCCCAATTTCAGGACCATTTTGAAAATATATGAGCCTTTTTAACCTAGGAAAATTGTGAAAAAATATTTGTAAAAAAAAAAGTGCTACTTAATCCAATTTCAGCCCTGTTAGTTGTTGGGCAAAGAATTCATAAGTTTTAACAAATATCATAAAATTAGTTGCATATCACATACACAGGTTATTAAGACATAAATTACTTTTTTCAAGTGGCTCTTGCAGGACTTGTAAATAAGAAGCAGGTACAATTCCTTTTCTGTTTTGCAATTTGGCTTCATACCAGTTGGAGTCTACTCTTCTCAACAAAGTTATCATGTCATGCTAATAAATTTAAATAAAAAAGCTGTTTTTAGAGGGCAAATTAGTATGAACACCATTCATGTTCAAACAGAAATGTATTGCATCAGGTTTAAAGGCAAATTCATTATACAGTCTAAGTTCTTTAGTATGCTCCTCAATTACAATGACCTTTCCATTATAAATTAAAACAAAAGTAGATGAAAAATTAGCAATTTCGAATTATATTAATATCAAACAAGCTAATATAGGCTATATTTAAAAAAATTGTAATAAATTTTTCATACACATTTTTAAGAGAAACTTTATTTAAAATGAACATAATGTAAGAAAAATTAATTGAGGCTATATCAAGTTGATTTTTATAGTTAAATTCAAAATAAAAAAAAGTCTTAAACATCATAGAAGTTTCAAAATAAATGTTTCAAATGTCACATTTATTTATTTTGTTAATTACATAAATTTTAAATTCATGTACTTTTATTGGCTTTGTTTGAATGAATGAAACAGATTACGATTCTAAAAAAAACATTTCTTCAGTTTCTACCATTTGTCAACAGGAAATAAAAACGACCTAACTGAATTTTACAGTCACTTCGTGATCTGATCTTTAAACTTAATTCGTTCATCCATTGTGATATAACATACTATTTTCATTTCATGCGTAATTTTAATTTTGTTCTTAACATTGTCACCGGGAAGAAAAAAAATTCAAATTTTTTTTTCTGAGATTAAGACTATTAAAGCCTTACCTTTTTCACAGAAAGTTCAATAGAAGTGTGGGCAGTAAAATCATAGAGAACTTTACCCATTCCCTCAAATGAAGATTGAGGAAGAGATGCATGTTCTGGTGGTACAACCTTAAAATAAAAAGAACATTACACAATGAAATTAGGGGATCATTATTAATAGGAAAACTATAAGCAAATGCTATTAAAAGTTAGGGGATCATTATTAATAGGAAAACTATAAGCAAATGCTATTAAAAGTTACATTGTTCAATGTTTTGAACATTTAGAGTGCAGTTTCCCCTTCCCCCAATTATACTTCAGTTTAGACCAGTCACGATCTATTCCTATTTGTTGTAAAACTTTTCATTACACAACTTCAGTTCTAAGTCTTTACAGTTGGTGTTTTAAAAATAGGTAAGTTAAATTTTTTTTAGATATCTGAAGCTTTAATAGTTGTGAGATTTAAATTCCTAGAATTATATTTTAATAAATTGATTTGTATCACTGCATCATTTTGCTGCAAGCTCAAAATTGGTTACATACAGAATATGCTTTGTTACATAGCCTAGTGCAAGATATTTTTCCCACCCATTAACATGAATGAAGGTGCTTCTTTAGAAGAGGAAACATTTTTTGTTTTTTTTTCTAAATGTGAACGCAATGTAGAATCAGTTAAGAGTTTAAGACAATTTCAGTTAGTCAATCAGTTTAAGAACATTTAATTAAAAAAAATTTTTTAATTGTATCTTTTGTGCAGTAAAAGTTTTTATTTGTTCAAATAAACAACAGCAAATAATAATAAAGAGCAAAAATGAAAAATAAATAAATGCAAGAGCTAAAATTTAGTAAAGCACAGCAGCAATATTAGAACATCATTGATAGACATGTACAATAAGCAATTATCTGAATGTGTGAAATATGTAAAAATATATATAGTGCTACTTANTATATATATATATATATTGCATCCAAATTATATAATAAGGATAAACTTCTTGTTCTTTTGTTCTTGGAGTAAAAAAATTGATGAGAAACAAATCAGTGCAAGCATTCTAGGAAAATAACTATGTAACAATTCAAATAAAATTTTATGCATTCAAAAACACTATTTCAGTGCTATAATTCTTAAAAAAATACTTTCAAGTGGACCACACTAGGAGATTTCTTTGCAGTTCAGTATGCAGCTGTTCACATTTTATTATAATTTTAAATATAGACTAAATAAATTTATACTAGTCAACTATAAATATGTGAACATTAAAAAAATAATTTCCAACTACATACCTGCCAACTAATAATCCTTTCGAGAAAGATTTTTCGCAGTGGTAGTAAAACAGGATTTGAATTACAAGTTTAGGAAGTATATATGTTGAAATTTGAAAATGCTAATGTCGAGTATCATGACAATATTGCATATCAATATATATGCTTAAATTTTTAAAAATTAGTGGTTGTCAAAAAGATAATAAATTTAGTTTATAAATGCAAAGAATATATAGAAAGCATACATTTTACTACCACTTTAAATATAGAAATAAAATTTTACGCCAACTGCGTAAAAGTTGGCAGGTATGCAACTATTTACAGAAATGTTTTGATTAATCATTACCTCAATATAGCTGATAGGAAATATTCCAACAATTCCTTGCTTTTCCCCTTCATACCAATTTTTATCCAACTGTCGTAATATTAGAACATTATCCCCTTTTTTCAGGGAAACTTCTCTGTAAAAAAAAAGTGATATCTAATTGATTATTTATAGCAACACATTAAAAAAAAAAAAAAAAACGCCATATGAATTTAGCAAAATTTTTTATTGAACTAAGTCCTACTAAGAAAACTCACAGGTTGATTTAAATTACAATATAAAATTACTTTAATCTTTCTTAGCAGTTTTTACTGAATTTTTTTACCTTTCTATTTCTGTAGTGCTACATTCTCTAGTGGGTACTTAAATTTTCATTAGGAATGTCTTTACCACTTGAGCCACTGCAATTTTTGATAATAAAAAAGGATTTATTAGTTTATTCTTTCTCATGCTTTATTTTATTAAAAAAGTTTAAATATTTTGCTCTGTATAAAAAAAGAAAAAGTTGAAATGTGACATAAAAAGGGATATAATTTTAATAACTGGAATGTAACAACTGCTTGAAATCTTTAATGAAACTTGTCAGAGCTGTTCAAATGCTGAAAAAAAATGTTTCCAAAATATCAAAATGCAAAAAAATTATTGTACAAAAACTTTCTCTAGAGGTAATCTTGCCATAATTTATTTTTAGTTTTTTTTTTACTATTTGAAACTTCATGGTTCACTTATCTTTCTCTAAATATTACTGATATAGACGAAAGAGAATTTGACATGAAAGGTTTCTTCTCTTACGAAGTCAAAATAAATATATCATTGAAAAAATACATACTTGGGTGATTCTGGCCTGAAATCAAAGAGAGCTCGAGCAGGTATTTTCAAATCAGGTGATCTACAAGGTGATTTTAAAATTGAACGTGTAGGAGACGACAATTGACTGGATCTATGGAAAGAAAAAAAAACATGGTAACAATACAAAACAGTTTAATAGGCAGTATTGATAAAATCAAACTAAAGTACTCAGAATCTGAGAAATATTTTTTAAACAGTAACCTTAGGTAGAAATTTTATAATTTGAAATACTTTTTTAAAATTCATCAAAAACCTCTTTTATTTGAAGGATTGCAAATATGAAGATAAATTTAAAAGTGAGATTCACCAATTTGCATTTTTGCACAGCATAAAAAAAATGTAAAAAAATTAGTTTTAAAATTAAATTTAAAACTAGTATTATTTTATAAGAACTAAAAGCTAAAAAGGAAGATTTATAAGGTTTTACAATTCATTTGAACAAGGTTGAACAACTACCTCTATATAAACCCTGTTTGAAGTTGTTTATTTTGTTAAGCTGGTAGCACTTCCTGGATTGCTGGAAACGCTACCAGCTTAGCATAAGTTGTGATGTTACAACAACAAAAGTTGAAGATGTTACAACAATAAAAGTTGAAGATGTTACAGTTTAAATTAAATAATAAGCAAAGCTGTATACAGACATATACAATCAAGTTCAATAGTTTGATCAACTTAAGGTAATTTTCAAAAAGAGGAAATTTATAATAACCTTAAAAAAAAAAGATTACAAATTAATATTTTAATTTCAATAAAAAAATCTACATTTTCAAAATTTCCTATTAAAAATTGGAGATTGAAATGGACTACAGGTGGTGTAGAGCTGAACTCTCTACCTATGGCAACACTTCACATGCTTACACCATTAGCATGTGGAAAGTCACAGGAGAAGGAAGTACGTTTGTTTAAGTCTTTATTTTCAAATAGATTAAGGAATTTTAAGTTTAGAAACCAAAAACTATGTTGAACACAGTTCTAAAAGAAAGCATCATGGAAATCTAAGAAAATATTTTTTGATAGTTAAAGACCAAAAATATTAAGTAAGAGGATAATATTCAACTGTAACTTGATTGATGGGGTAAAATTTTTCTTAATTTTGTGTCTGGTTATGGTATATGGTATGGCGAATATGGTCTTTCCTTAAAATTAGTTGCTCTACATCTTTAGCCTCTATTATTTGAGCTAATAACAAAACTTTTCTGTGCTATTTATTCCAATACAAAGATAACAAAATTAATTTTCAAGCAAAGATAACATTTACAAAGCGCAGTAAAATACAAAATAATAATTAAAATTTTCATCTTTAAAAATACGAATAAGATCTATTTGTTTTAAGAGAAGTAAAGCAATAGTACAAATGAAAGGTAAACTTACGATGGGGATAATCTTTGATGCAGTTCCGAGTGAATTACTTGTCTCATTTGGATTTCGTATGCACCATTCTGTTGCTAAAAAAGTATAAAATTAACTATGTTTTATGATATATATATCATAAAACATATATATCATAAAGACATTTATTGTATTTTATTAATTTCTAAATAAATGCAACATATAAATATAATTTGTATAAGAAATAAAATGCATTTATAATAATAGAAATAAATGAATAATTTGTATAAATATGAATGTAGTATTCGGAAAGGCATTTAAACCGTTAACTGTTAGAGGCAAATTACAAGAAAGTTGTTTTAAAAACAGAGAACTTGAGGTTATTTTTCAACTTGCTAATTCTAAAAAGACATCAAAGATTAAAAATGTGATTAAAAATAATGTTTTAAATATATGAATTATAAAATACCAACATTAAATTGTAAAATATTATAAATAAGTTATGTAAGTTCAATGTAAGTAAGTAATAAGTTATGTAAGTAATTGAACTTAAAACCTATGATTTAAAAATAAGCAAAATTTAAGTTTCTACTACTACCAATAATATAATTTATAAATTTATCAAACTATAACAAATTCATGCAGTCACTCAAAAAATATCCTACTTGGCAAAGTCCATTTTCATTCACAATAGCATATTCAGATGGTAAGGTCAAAGGTCTTGTACCTAGATTGTTTTTTTTAAAAAAAAATTAAAAAATTAAGATTTATGCAAAGAGAAAAGGAAAAAAAACTTTCTAGTATAAACCCAGACAAATACATAAGTTTAATATATTTACCTTGAGTTGGTACAGTTGGGCCATTGTAGTTTAAAGGTGGGTGTGGTAAAGGTCCAATGGATGGTTCTAAAAATTAAATAATGAGTAAGTAAAAAAACTAAAATACAAAACTTTTGATCCAAGTTTCAATAAATTGAGAATTTTTTTTAATTATGTATATAATCTAAAAAAGCTTTTAACAAGACGAAACTAGAAAATGTTAATTTCTAGCTTGTTACTTCGAAGGCCAACTCTTACAGAGGAAGAAGAGGTTTGGTTTTTTAAAATCCTTTTATGTATTATATTATTCTTATATATATCACCAATAAAAATATAGATGAATGATATTAAATTTTTTAACACTGCTTAAAAAAATCAAATGGCAAATATCACAAATTAGAAACGAGACTAATTACCAGAATGAATTACAATTTATTACATAAATTTAACTCATTAGTTAAAAAGAACAATGCCCATGCTGTTAGTAAAGCATATCTAATTTATCATAATATTATTTTTAAAATATCATGTCTGCAATAAATACAATTATAGAACACGTGATTAGAAAACAATTCTGTATTCATTTTAATATTTAATTTTTTGTTACATGCTTTTACAAAACTTTTGGCTACAAAAAACCATTAAAGTTCCTCACATGGTCAACTAAAAACGGGGGTTTAGCTTGATTTCTGATACTTTTCCATGAACTTAGTGAAATTCTAATACACAACATTAAAAATATCCTGAAATTTTTTTTAACATGTAAATCATATAGAATGCTATGATTATTAATGATATGATTGGTGATATATAGATTTATTTCAATACTGTGTTGTGTAACGCTCTGATGGCACAGTTGGCTAAGGAAGCGCTCACACTACTGGCTGGAGAGCTGGGGGTAGTGAGATTGAACCTAGCAGTCGACCAAACAACCTTCGTGTATATGCAGCAAGATGCACATTAAATTTGTTGTGGCTGAAAGTCCTTTCGTTGCTTGTGGAAGTTTGGAGAGAAGGATTCCAGTTCAGGTCATCCGACCGGGGTCAAAATTACGTGATAATCTGCCCAGTGCCTTAAAAAAATGGGGATATGTGCTTGGCTATGGTTGGGTGATGTGTGTTGTATCACAATGCTTTATAAAACAGACTAGAGAATTAAAACTAAAATGGAACAAAAGAAACATGAATACAATACAGGACTTCAACAGGGAATACTCTGCATGCAGTCATGTGAAAGCTTTTCAGTGAAGAGCAGCTTAACAAAAAGAATATAGGGTAGAATCAGAGACACAAAAGAGGTCAACTTGACAAATTTCACTGTATAGTAAGAAGGTTTATATACCTTGGATCTTTTCTGGAGCAGGTTTCCCTAAGCCGCACTGGGGAACTTCCCCTCCATGTTGGATTTCATTGTACCACTTTTTTTGCTGATTGGCGGAAGGCGGATCTGGTTGCACTAACTTTTTTGTATAGTGATTATCTTGTTCATAACCATTTTTGAACTCACTGAAAAAGAGTTGAATTAAAAGGATTACAAAACATTCTGCAATGTTGTAGTGTTTCCTTTAAATATATTAATTTATTGCTACTTACTAGGAAGGTTTAGGAACATTCATGGGTGGCAGGTATCTTTTAGAACCCTAAACATAAATACACAAATAAAAGTATTCATAATTAATATATTTCAGATTGTAATTCAACAATAAATAAATAACTGGACTCGTTTCGAACAAGTAAAGGAACCACAATATTTGCTCCTTACAACCAATTGCTTGTAAAAAAATTGGTTTGAGTATGAGTAAAAATAATTATGACTTCATACATACTATTAAAATAAGAAATAAAGGATTTACTTAATTTATTTTTTATTCACGTTCAGTGCAAAAGATAGTTAATTTGCTTTAAGTCATGAGTTATGAAATTGTTCTTTCGATAAGCCCAAGAAACATCATCAATATTAAAAATAAAAAAATTCCTCAATTCAAAAAATATCAAAAAGGAATTTTTTAAAAAAGCGATTAGCTGAGTTGGAGATGAGGAATTTAAAGAAAAAAAAATCTGAATCACAAAAACAATGCTCGCTAAAAGCGGGATTTGCTTGTTAAAAGGTAGCAATACTCCAATAGACTTAAAAATTGGTACAAACCAAGTATTTCCGTTTTCTTTGTTAAATCTTTGTTCTCGTTTAATCAAAGCTCATTGCACTGAACTTCAGAAAATGCAATAAACTAAGCATTTAATTTTTAGAGGGTTCCTTTATGCCTTTCTTTGGGTTAAATTTAGGAAACAAAATTGTATCTAAACTTTTTAAAATTTTAATTATGCTCCTTTCTTACAATAAAATTTGATCCTTAATTTTTTCAATAAATTTCTGATCATCCATGCTCTGTTATCAGGATGAACTTTGGCAAATTGCAATGGAAGACGCATCAAATATTTTCTTAACAGGATATTTTGTTTCACAATATTTTATATGAGTGAAATCCTGTTTCTTAATATTTTGATTCTGTACCCATCCTATTTTGTTAATACAAGATCCACTATACTGGTTATCACAAATTATAGAAAAAATTACCTTTACTTAAAAAGTTATATACACAGAATTTACCGAAATTGGCGCACATTATAGTGCATAAAATATCATAAAAAGTATTAACCAAACAATTATGATCCTTCTGAAATTAGCGTATGAAATGTGTCAGTTTGGAATATAAAAAGTATCTTAAGTATGATCATCTTTTCATCTTTAGCAGTTTTGCAATATTTGTTGCTCTACAATTCGTTTCTTTAAATTATTGTTAAAGACATGTACTGACAAAACATTGTTAGAAAACAGCACCAAACCTACAAATTAAGAATTGCTTTAAAAGTCATGGGTGATATTTTCTTAGCATTTCTTAATTGTGGGTGTCACTCTACTCCGTTCCATGTAGTTTACTGTAATATCACAGTAAAGATCAAAATAAATAAATAAAGATTTTAGCTATTATATTATATTAGTTAAATGAAAACTATGAATGTGATTTCTCCCTTTAAAAACTAGAGGTCGATTTATTGGAAGGTGTTTATTGAATGCCTATTAAATATTATATCAAATTATGTGTTGTTCTACTTAACGATAACATAAAAATATTTATATATACTTTTCAAAATAAAAATCTCTTTATGCCTTTCAGAATAAAAAATATTTTATGAAACATAAAATAACAGTTACCTTACTGGTAAAAAAATTTTAACAAATGAATGATTACTCAAACATGGGTACTAAGTTAATAATGATATTTTATAACTCACATAAGTAATTTCATCATCCGTAACAGAAGAATGTCCTGGTTCATAGTCCTCTATTAATCTAGGACGCACATTGTATGTTTCTATAGACGATTTAGCAGAGGGTGGATAACCATACCCAAAACTAAAATAAAATGAGTGTGTTGCTATATTATAATATATATAAGGGAACACATTACAATGCAAAATGTATTTAGTGAACAGTAAATTTAAAGTAATCAATTATTTTTTTGTTTAAAATGTAGTCTAGGGGTGCACAACCTTTCTGAATGAATATATACAATATAAACATTGGTATTTTAGGCACAATTCCTTTTATCAGTTAACTTAGTAATATATTTGCATTGAATTCTTTTAAATATTCATTCAAGTCCTTAAGAATACCAAACTGATATTCCTAAAAAAAAAATCAATCTCTTTAATTAAAAAATAGATTTACAGGAAAAAAAATATAAAGGTTGGGAAAAAGTTACCGTTTTCGTACCACATCATGTAACAGAAAAGTAAATATTGAAATAAATTAACTGTATGTTTATGAATGAAAATAAAAATAAATATTTCATTAAGGAATATAAATGCTAATTAATGGGAATTAATTTATAATATTGAAATAAAAGCATCATGATTTTGAAAAACACATGGAAATTCGACAATAACTGCCAAAAACACAAACTAAAAGTCACTTAGATTAACAATAAAATGCACACAAATAAAGAGCTTTAAAAGTGATTACTAGAATTTGAAATTCAATTCATTGCAATTATGAGAAAATATATAGAATATTGAGAGTTGACAAAAATGTTGAGTTTTAAAACTTTGGAAATTTCTAAGGATAATCACAAAAAAGGCAGTAAAAACTACATTGATTTAGATTTTGAGTGTCTAAAACTTATATGTGCAATTCAAAATTTTCAATTATTTTTATTTTCGAAAAAACAAAAACATATATAATTGTTTATTTTTATGTTCAGGTACTGCCCATAATGTAGTCCTTCATATTAGATACGATTAAACAGGGTGCATAGTCAAATATTTCAACAAAAAATAAGCACCTTTTAAGCACTCAAAAAATACTTTCAAGCGCTATATATATGCTAACAAAATTCGACACAATTTTCAAAGACTTTACATGATTATGATAAAATAACTAGTTTCTGACAAAGAACTTTTTTATTGATTATATTAGCCACCATAAAACGATGGAAAGATTTTTCGGTTCAGTATCAGAGGGTGGAAAATAAAGTATGAAATTGAGAATATCTTACAAAATACAGCAGAGTTGCACACGAGAGTGCTAGAATCTCAACGAACCCAGCTCATCCAACGCACATGCAGACTCACAAACATTTCATAAAACATCTAAAATGATTACTGCTTTCATGTGCTTAGGATCAACGGTCTGCGAAATAGATTGTGGTTGAAGGAATCGTGAAAGCGTTGAATAGAACAATATGAAAACCTTGCTTTTGCCACAATATGTGGTGAAAATCGACATGGTAAAGAAAAAAATCTTAATTTTGGAATTAAGGCCTTTTTAAAATACCCCAATGAAAAAAGCACCTTTAAAGGCTTTTAAAAAATGAAAATAAGCACTTTTCAAAAATGCTACACACCATGTTAAATACATATTAAGAGAGTTTCTTCAAAAAAGAAAAATTAAGAAATATTAATATAAGCTTATAGTTATAGTATATTAAAATGTCACAAATATTTATTTATATAAATTAAAATAATAGAATTAATAATATCAAAGATCTTAAAAAAAGTATATTAATCACGAACATTTGCTGTAATTTTAAAGATTACAATTATGACATGTTTTAAGTTCATCTATATTCAAAAATTAAAAATTCATCATACACAAAATATTCCTTTCAATACAGTATAAGACAGGAAGATTTTTTATTGCAAAATATTTCAAAGTTTAATGATGAGAAAACTATTTCAGAAATGCACAACCGGAAAAACATTTTAACAAATCATTAATTTAATTTCATTGGAAATAAATATTAAAGTCCCTATTAAATAACATACACATACTTACAACTATCAATATATCTAAAAAGTTTTAATTTTTAAGATATAATGCTTACTTATTGTTGTTGAACTTGGAATCATTATTGTTACTGGAACGGTTGTCAAGAGTGGATGATTTCTTTCTCATAATTTTATCTAAAAATAAAATTTATATTTTAATATAATTAGGAAGTTTAAATATATAAAATTAGGAAGTTTAAATATATAAAATAAACTAAGTCTAAGGTGTATTATACCTTTTTTATTAGATTCAGGTTCAGAACTGTATCCAATAATGTACTCCTGTGGATCTATGAAAAAATGAATTCTTTTATCATAATATAATTATAAATAAAAATAGTTATGATGCAAATAAATTGAATTAACAGTGTTTTAAATTATAATCTTTAGTCCAAAAAAAAAATTCGTCAAAATAAATACACACATAATTTATTATGGGGAACAGTAGGTTTCCCTTTGGTGGACCCAAGGTAATAACAAATCTATTTCTTCTTTAATGAAGGCAATTTCTACATCATGCTTCCCTTGGACTAATATGTTTTAGGCTACTGACTCTATCGACACATCTATACTAAAACTGCATTTTGTGTGAATGTTTGGAACTGTCCTGCCTCACAAGACACTTTTTGGCTCTCCATCCTATTTTGGATACATATCTCTCTTCATTATAGGATTGCAAGGCTTAATAAAACAAATATAAGGACATAATTGTCACAAATGCTATTAAAAAATAGTTCAAAAATGTAATATGAAATATGATCGATAACATAGTGGTCTCTTTCTGAGTTGCTAGTATATGTTTACGTAACATTGATTAACAACAGTGGAGTATGGTGAAAAAGGACATTTTGGGATAAAGGGAAGGAAAAATATTGATAAAACTGTGTGTCATCATTTATGGACTTAGAGTGAAGCAGTAAACAGGTAAAACATTATAATTGTTATTAAATATATTGAAATCGACTGTTTACTGATTTGTTATCTTACAGCAGCCATTCTTTTTACTATTTTCTTAAAAAAGGCTTTTTGAGCTGTGTTCATTTTCTTAAATAAGTATTTCAAGCTTTTTCCATTTTTATTTGAAATACCATAATAAAAACTCACAAATGTTCAATTTATTTTTATTTCAATTGCTTTTTGATACAACACATGTGTAAATCTTTTTTTTCAATCACTAGTGGGCTAAGTCACCTGTTCGCTTACCTATTTAGATCTATTGGTGAACAGAAGTAATTTTCTAAGTAATTAATTTTTAAAATATCATTTGTAACATTGTATTGTTCAAGTAAATTTGACGAGTTCACAATCGTTATTTAATATTTTCGCTTACCAAACTGAAGGATATATTAAATATTATTTTTGTTTGTAACTCATTGTGCATGAAGCTGATCATTAAGTTCTAAATCATTTAACAGATATCTTTACATTGTGCATGAAGCTGATCATTAAGTTCTAAATCATTTAACAGATATCTTTAACTGTAATTTATAACAGTATATTTAATAACCCTTGTTGAACAGCTGACCCAATTTTTGGATTTACGGCTACTAATGTTCCACTCTGTAGCCTTGTAATTCTGAACCCAATCCAGGAAGATAAGGGATCTCCTGGGTCAAGTACCTGGAGAAATTTGCCTCCGTGAAGGACTTTTTGATAGAACTAACCCGCATTTGCGTTACATGGAGAGGAAGACAACGGGAACCTCTCACGGATAGACTGACAGCAAGGGTACTCTAATCCATGATCCGTCCAGCACTGAGTACCTATATTTTACGTCAGCATTGCAGTCAGTACAACCCAGATGCGGGAATTGTACTGAACAGCTATTGCTGAGATTCGAGCCCGGTTCACCTTATTGGATGGCAAATGCTCTATCCCCTGAGCTTGCACAAAAGTAATAATTGTAGAACTGTTAATAAGATTAGACCACCTTACTAAATTATTTTATCTTAAAATGTAGAGCAGAATTACATTATAATAATAAAAAAAAACAATTCTCTTAGCTTTAAACTCTTGAATTAAAATCATAATAATAGCAGTACAGGAAAATAACAGTTAATTAGGGATCTAAATTTTTTTTTATAGAAAACAATACCTTTACAACTTTTATCAATATTATGCTGATGATGAACAGAACAATATGGAAATGAATGAGGGAAAACTGAATCCTAATAAATGATTTTCCAGCTAATAAAAATGCACAGACAACAATGGAAAACTGTGACACCATCATTAGATTTTTATATATAGTAAGAAACATTTTCATCAATTTTAACAAGATAATTGAAAACAAGTGTATAGTGGAAGAAATTCTGTAAAGTTCTGTACAAATGTATAACATACCATTGGAACTATCTGCTTTATGCAAAGATTTATACATAGTCTTGTACCAGTTGTGCATATTTTCTTTCTTTACACTCTAAAAAAGTAGTAAACAAGTTGAGTTTCATTTATTTTTAAATAGTTATTATTAAATTAAATCTTTAAAATAAAGTAGTTTTACAAAATATATTATTATTTAAGAAAATATTTATTTACATGTCTGGATGCATTTAGAAAAAACTGAAAGTACTTCCTAAATACATTAGTCTACATCATTTCACCAGACAAAACACAAATGCTTAATTTAAATAAATATGAGATGAGCAACAAAAAGAAAATCATTTAGAAATAACTCAAGTAATAACAATGGAAACAAAATTAATTAACTACATAACTCCACACAATTATATGAAATGTTAAAAAAATTTACACAAACAATATTTTTTAAAAATCTCTTGCTTTTCTTACAACTATAACTTTCATTGTTCGCAAAAGTTTAATATGTTCAGGAGTTACTAATTCAAATTTAAATGCCGCTGAAAAATTAAAAGATGTTCCAAACCTTAGTTAGATACCAAATTCTTAAAAAGGTTAATCATGCATACAATAGTGATATTTTTTAAGAAATATATGGAATAAATAGATAATTCACAGAAAAAAATAATTTAGAATGTAAAATTAATTAAATAGGCTGCCATCAAGCATCAAAGCTAAAGATTGTTTTTTTTTTTTTTTTAAATAACTAAGTAAATTGGCTGAAATCAAGAATCCAAACTAATTTTTTACACATATTTAATATTTAAAAAAAGAATAAATATTTAAAATTTAAAAGTAATTTTATCCAAAATATTCCCTTCAAACAAAAAAACGTACATTTCTAGGTGCAATTGGAATACCGTCTTCAGTCGGACCGATACCTTCATACTTGGGTGGAGCTGGAATGAATCTAGTTGTCGATGTTGTTTCTTTCAAAACTTCCTTTACGGGAAGAGCATAGTACTTATCTGTATGCACTTTATCTCCATCTATAGTTGTTCTCTTATCGATTAAAACAGCACCAGGAGGAGGTGGTTCATCTAAGATAAAAGAAACAACAAAATATATCTAAGCTTTGATGTAAAAAGACATAACTATCACTAAGTTTAAAACTAGATATTTTTACTTACAGCAAAATTATTTATGTTAAATACTGAACCAAGTGTGCAATTGTATGAGAGTTAGATGCGTTATGAGGGTTATAAGTTCGACTATTCTCACTTTAGTCTTTGTGACAAAGATAAGTAAATTTACAGTTTAATAATTGCAAAATGATTAAGTTACACACATTTTTCATAAAATGCTACATAATAATATAAAATCACAGGATTACTTTACATAATAAAAGATTCCCACTTATAGTATTAAGCCCTTAATTAGGAATAATGTTAATTACATCATAATAATAGTAGAGAATAATACTAAGAAAGTATGATAAAGAACTAATACAACTGGGCACACTTTTGTAATCATTGCCTAAAACAATAATGTTTCTATCAAATTGCAGTCAACATGCCAAAATACTTGGGTATGAGACTCATCTTTAATAAAGTTTTTGCATTCTTAACTTAAATAATGAAAAACAATAAAAGTTATAAAATTAGTCTTAGCACTTTTTTTTCTTTTTTTAAAAAAAGGAACAAATCTGATGATCTGAAAGATTTCTTTTTTGTAAGATTGAAATAATTTTTCTACTGTTTATATTAGATACACATTCATTATTTTTTTTTTGACTAAATGTGTTAATTCTAGATCATATTTGTTGTTTTTATATTACATTATAATATTACATTTGTATCCACCATTTTTAGTGCAAAAAAAAACAGATTTCAATAGCTTAGAATTCATTGCCTTTCGTCAAATCGCCAAATAAATTTGAGAAATTTAAAAATAAATTTTTATTTTCTCTAAAAAATACAGAAAAATTATTACATATAATGTTTTTGAATACATGCAATTACTTAATAAAAAAAAGATCAAAGAAATCATCCCATAAAGATCACTTACGGGTAATAATGGTATTTGAAGGTTCTGCAGAACCATTATGGTAATTGTCATTTTTTCCATTCACTAAGGAAGGACTCTTCATTCTTTCATCTGGACTAAAACCATTACTATCAGCCTTAAAATAACAAGAAACATTTTAGGACACCCAATAAATATTGAAAAATAAAAAATATGTTGTTCTATAATGTCCATTAATCAAATTCTAAGATATGGAAAACTATAAATTTTTTAAAATTATTTTCTCACATAATTATTAGAATACAATTATACAATCAGCATAATCAGAAGGATTACACATTTGTCTGGTTGTAGATTTATAAATATATATAAAATATTTGTTAAATCAGAGAAAATTGATTTTAATGCTAAAATTTTTGTCTGAATGGTAATGATACAGAAACAAAAATGTATTTTAAAATCTATATTTACACTATTAAATTATCTTTATAAAGAATCATTTAAATAATTTTATTTTGCTAAATTTTTGAAAAAAATCAAGAGATGATATTACTCATTTATTTAAATCTAAATGGCATTGACTTTTCAATGGCATTAAGTTATTCAATTAAAACTGGAGAATATAAAATAACACTTTTAAAAAGAAAGGTTTCCAGAAGCATTCTTAGCGGTGTGAAAGAAAATGGCAAAGACATTTTAACACAGAAATGTTCAGAGCTGTTATAAGAGTCTGATATCATCAAGCGAATTAAAAATAAGTTAATAAACTGGGCTGCTCATAAACATCAGAATGGACGAAAAACTCCAGTGAAGAAATTTTTTGTATTAAAGCTTTACACTAGTTAAAAAAGAAAAAGGCCAAAACAATGATGTCTCAACGCTGTGGTATCAGACTTTAGAGTGTTTGAGATAAGAGATTGGTAGTCCGTGTCAAGAAAAAAAAAGAAAAAAGGTTATCCTGGAAGAATCTTCAGAAGAAGGTCTTGAGCAATGAATATATAAAGGAGAAAAAGTCCAGTTATTAATATGTAACAAGCAGGAAGAATTCCTTGGTATGGTATGCTATACCAGAAAAATTACTTAAGGGAGAGTAACAAACTCAGATTTAACTGAGCATCATATGTAATAAGATCAACAGTAGGTACTAATAAGTAAATTGAGAGCCACGATTGCTCAGGGGATAGAGCATTGGCCATCCAATGAGATGAACCGGGTTCGAATTCCAGTCGATACGAATTCCGCATCCGGCAGGCACCAACCACAGTGCTGATGTGAAATATCCTCAGTGGTAGACGGATCATGGGTTAGAGTCCCCTTGCCGTCAGGCTAACCATGGGAGGTTCTTGCGGTCTTCCTCTTCATGTAGCGCAAATGTGGGTTACCTCCATCAAAAAGTCCTCCAGGAAGGCAAATTTCTGCTAATATTCGATCCAGGAGTTCCCTAGTCTTCTAGATTGGATTCAAAATTACAAGGCTACGGAGTTGAACATTAATAGTCATAAACCCATAAAATTGGGTTGGCTGTTCAACGACAGTTAAAAAAAAATGCAAATTGAGGGAGCCGGGATAGCCTGGTTGGTAGGGCATTGGGCCCATGTAAGAGGTCATGGGTTTGATCCCCGCCAGCCGAAGAGTTAAGTCCTCCATGTCCTATAACAAATCAGACCTCTGGGGGAACTGATACAGGAGTTTGTTGTCTGGGTCAGTTCAAAACTACAAGCCAACAGAGTTGACCATTAGTAGTCGTAAACCCAAAATTGGGTCAGCTGTTCAACGACGGTTGCAAAATAAGCAAATTGAGAGTCATGATTTATGTCACCAGAACAGTTTATCGGTCATGTGCATTACCTCATGCAAACATACATTTTATTCTTTCATTTTATATCAAAACGGACTGGTAGATAGAGATGATACGACATTGATATAAATAAATTCTTAAAGAAATATCTTAATAATACAGTTCGATTAATAAGTGGTTCGAAAATGCAACAACAGACCAAACATAAATAAAAAGAGAAAACATTTCTTATTCTCCCAACCATAGCAGTGCTTGGGGGTGAGGTGAGTGTAAATCCATTTTAAGAAGCGTCTCTGTTTCTGTGACCTATATGTTGCTTTTTCTGTTATACTCAGAGGATAGTAGTAACCTGCGAGAAAACGGTTTTCATTACGCCTATGGAAGCTAGCCATTTGAACATTCTTTGCCTGTCACGCCTAATATGATTATCAGAATTTGAAAGTAGTTCAGAACAAAAGAAGCAATAGAAAATCCAAAATTTGACATTAATATCCAAAAGGGTGAGGTCTCTTAGAGATTTAAGAGTAGGATGAATAAAGGATCAAATGAAAAGCTTTTCAATATTAAATAATAATTAAATATGCAAGGAGGAGTAATTTAGTTTAAAAAAAATTACATTTAAATGAATTAAGTACAAAATTGATGCTTTAGTTCAGGAACAAAAAATGTGAAGAAAGATCAGAGCTAGTTGTCACAAAAATACTAATACAAAAACAGTCAAAATTACTGAGTTTGATGCAGTTTTCATAAAGGAGATTGCCAAACTGTATGATTAAATTTACGTAAAATCAAACATTTAAAAAATATTTTCACCTTTTCTCAATTAAATTATTTATATAATTTTAAAAGGATATCTTATGTACAAATTAATAAAAATACATCATTTATTATTTATTTTTAAACCAAATGTGTGTGTGTANAAATGAATATATATATAGAATAAATATTTATATTCAATTAAAATTAATGACTTAAGCAAGAATTCAACTAAGCTAAATAATAAGATGATTTACATCAATAAATTTATACTGTGGAACAGTAAAACTTTTGAATTGACTTAGTCTAGGCAATGTAATGCATTTTGCAACAAATAGCCTTAGTATTACTAACATCAGATTTGAACATGCAAAAATTAATTTTAGCTTGAATAAAAAAAGAAGTCTAATTTGTTGTTGTTAAAAAAATTAATAGTAAATAAGGATAATTTAAAACTCTTGCACAATATTTCTGATGGTTATCAATAAATAAGTAACAGAACATTATCTTTTTTCAGTTTAATAGTTTAACATAAGTTCATTTAACTTTAAGAAATAATTAAAAATAAACATGATACAACCTTATATGTTAAGTTCCTAAAACCAACAAATATTTATTGGGATACAAATTAAAGCTGTTTTTAAAGTTTGAAAAAGTAAACCTTTCAATTCTTTAATATTTAACAATAATTTTACAATTTCTAAGTTTTAAATAAAAAATACCCACAATATAAAAGTTAATTAATGCAGAAAACTTAGAGCAGCAAATACTGCAAAGAAACTTAGTATGTTCTGCAGCTGTAAGGTAAATTAATCAAGGGGCCTTAACCTGCGCAGAAATAGTATTTACAAAATAGAATATTTAATTGAATATTTTTTCAAAAAATAAAATCATTTTCACCATATTATATTTTACAGAGACTAATAGAGTATATTAAAGCATCAAAAATTTTAAATTTAACTACATAACAAGTAGGGCGGAAATAGGAGTTCTTTTCAATTTAAGAAACAAATTTAGTAACAAAAAGTTCAAATTTAAAAAAGAACTACTGCAAATTAAAGTATAATTAAAAGAATTTGAAAAATTTACTTTTCTTTATCTTTCAAAAGCTTTTTATTTCACAGCAACTAAACTTGAAAGTTACTTTTTTGTAAAAATGCAAAGTGAAAATAAATAAATGTATACACGAATTACATGGGAATGTTACATATAATGAATATTTATAAATATATAATATAAATTAGATAGGATTATTAAATAAATATGTATTTAAAGTTACATATAATAATAAAATAGTTACCTTATAGATTTTACTATTCAAAGGTGAATGGCTTCTGAATCCATCATTACTTTCGTATCTTTTATCTACAAAACGAACAAAATATAAAGTAAAGAAACACAGCATTTTAAAAGTAATTTCTAAGCTAGTCTAAGAATTTAACAAGACACAAATTCACAAGAATATATATACATATTTTCTCAATATTTTAATTTATATATATAGTTACCCTGCACTTTAGATTTATCTTCAAAAATTTCTAGCAAAAAAATATACAACTAAAAACACTAAACCTGCTGAATTAAATAAAAATAAGGCATTATAACTCTCTAAATATATTAAACGAGATTTTCAAGAATTCACATATTGTGTGCCTAAACATTCAAATAAGATTTTACAATATTTTGTGAATAAAATAGAGCTAAATACATAAGATTCATTATTGCGCATAAAAAAAAAAAACCAAAAAAGTGTTTACTACAAAAAATTTATACCAATTGGAAGTATAAAAGCTTCCGGCTACCTATTTTTGTACGATCCTAGAACCATAATAATTTAAAATCAATCATAGACTTGTATTTTGTGACGTAATATAGTTAGTCCTGGACTTCAGCGTTAAGTAGGGATCGTTAACAATATAAAGCTAAGCACAAATAGCGCTAGGCTGTTGTTGTTGCTGTTCATTTACGTCGCAATAGAGCTGCGCAATGGGCTATTGGCGACGGTCTGGAAAACATCCTTGAGAATGATCCGAAGACATGCCATCACAATTTTGATCCTCTGCAGAGGGGATGGCACCCCCGCTTCGGTAGCCCGACGACCTGCACTCGAAGTCGAGCGCTTTACGGTAGAACAGTTTAACGAGGACCAATACCGCACAGCGCACACCCTCGGTTCCCACGCAGGCTGATCCAAGTGGTCACCCACCCGCACACTGACCGCAGCCAGTGATGCTTGACTTCGGTGATCTGTTGGGAACCGTGTCTTAACGATCAGTCCACTGCGGGACTGGTAGCGTTAGGGGGTTAAAATTCACAGTAAGATTTCCAGGTTACAACTTCCGACTATTTTTTTCGTATAAGCTTGAAAAAACACGCCATGGAATTACACATGTAGTGTTCACAATAATTACGCGTTCTTTTAATTTAACTTTCAATGAAACAAATAACAAATATATTCGGAAAACCTCGCAACCCAAGCATGCTATGGATGCTACCCAAAAAATAACAAGCGACTATATTTCATACAATTATAGCCAAATAAGGGATAACACTCAAAACTACCTTTACACTTTATATTGTGATATTAATTTTCGTAAACTTGTTTTCGGCTCACGACCTGTTAGAATTTTTAAATTAGAGAAAACTTACGAATAGTTAAATTTCGGGTAAATATGATTAAAAATCACAATAATAAAACTTCTTAGAATATCATTCGCGTGCAGGTCGTCGGGCTACCGAAGCGGGGGTGCCATCCCCTCTGCAGAGAATCAAAATTGTGATGGTATGTCTTCGGATCATCCTCAGGGATGTTTCCCAGACCGTCGCCAATAGCCCATTGTGCAGCTCTAGTGCGACGTAAATGAACAACAACAACAACAACATCTTAGAATATCAAGCCTGTTCACACATCGGCTCGTAAGATTAACATAAGCGGAAGGATACACCGAAGTTTTTTTAAAATTTCAACCATCCATATAAACTATTCTAATATGCGGATTTGTAGGTCATAAGCAGTCAAATCATTTTTATTAAATTTTCTTTATTATTTAAAGAACAATTAAACTATTATTCTATTTTATTATAAAAGTAAGAATAAAATATATATGACGCCAGAAAATACTAATTGTAGTGTAAATATCAGTACGATAATACGATTTCAATTCACTAGTATATAAGCCAAGTTAACTCGATTCCATCATAGGGTACTTTTTGATAGATGAAGGATGACATTGCTAATAACACTTTCCCCACATTGGTGACCCGAACGTGATTTGAACACGCCAACCTCGACGTAACATCCACTTCGACTATAATAAGTGAACTTCGATCGATGGTCCACATTGAACAGTTGACTTGCTATTTGCGACATTGATAGATGAATCGAGCTGTTACTTTTCCATTTCGATCACACACAACGAAGCCTGTCGACGGCTAATAGCATAACAGGAGCGGCCAAGCACATAATCGTAATCTTAATATAGTTCTCACCATAAGCAATAAAAAAAAATCCGGTGACCTTAATACAGATATCCCGGCCTCTCATGAAAACAGCAATGAATCAATTAGTGGAAATTATTCATCCATCGAATTTTATTCCAGATAAACTGGTGGGGGCGTAATGTAGTGTAACTACCAGTACAATAATACAATTCTAATTCACAAGTATATAAGGCAAGTTGACTCAATTTTATCTTGGGGTACCTTTTAAAAATAAAGGCTGACATTGTCGATGATACTTTCTCCACGCAAATATTTTTAAACACAATTACTTCAAAACAGTGTTTTGGTCAAGAAGTTTTTTTAGTTGATTTTTTTCAATTTCTTAAAATATTTAATTTTTTCTACATTTATTTCCATCTTGAGAACAGTTCAGATTTACATTAAACATTGAATGCGTAAGCCAAACATTAAAAAAATGAAGTTAAATAATAAATGTGGCAATCATATAGGATATTATATTAATATTCCGTAACGATATGGTTAAGAAATATTATATTTTCAAAAACAAAGCAAAAAAATAAACAAACAAAGCATTAAAATTACATAAACGTTGTCGATTTTTGAGGCAGTTTCGGCAACTTTAAATTGTTTTTCTATTTAATAAATTTAATCATTAACTGCTTTAATTCGAAGTCGGAGGCCGAAAGAATTAATATTTTATTTCTGGTGCTTTTTCAAAAAAGACATCCATATTGTTAAGATAACAGTGAAGGAGTATTTGGTGGCGAAAGACATAAAATTGGGTTCTTATAAACGTTTTAAACACGAATTTGGAAAAGGATGAATGGAAACCAACTGTTCTGTTCCCATTAAGAGCAATGACGCATAAACTTTGGTGATCAGCCAAAAGAAACACTCTGGTTATCTTTACACCTTTCCTTTCCAAATGATGATAGGTAGTTATTGCAAAGAAAGTCGGAGGAGACAGTTAACAAAAGCTTTGAAGGAAATGGTTAATCAATATAATTGGCTACTACAACGTTTGCCTTTGTAAACTCAAGAGTTAAATAGCGAACACAACGTTATAAAACAGAACATAATAATAATATTTCCTTACTATGAGTACGTACATCTTTACTAGCATAAATATTTGTTTATATTATTTTAACTACGTGAAAAAACATAAATTTTTCTTTGTAGTCTTCGATTTTATTACAGGTAAATCAGCCAATAAATTAGAATTTTCTATGTAAAAATACAAAAGTACTCATTGTATTTCTACATGAAAATTCACTTTTAATGTAGCACATTTTTAAGGTAAATGTATTTATAACATGATCCCTATTTTTTCTTTATTTTTTTAAGCTTGTAAAGTTTTTTTAAAATTATTTGGAGGAAGAGGATGGAATTAAAAAATTTAACATTAGGTAATTCGTCAGACAATTATAATCGTTTATCCCTTAGAAATAAATGCTTTTAGGACTGCTTCACAGCTCAGAAAAATGCAGCTACAGAGTTAAAATTTGGTGTACTAAAAGGACGACGTTCTTAGGTTTCTTATGACATCAAATTAATTTTTTTAATAGTTTGAAAATTCATACTTGTTTAAAAAATATTGCACTTTTAATAGGTTTCATTCATGAAATTTTTTTTTTTAAAACTTTAAATAATGAATTACAGTGCATTTTGCTTTGCTGCCCGAAAAGTATAACAATTACGAGCGTATAGCAATCACGATAAGTATAACAATTATTAAATTATTGACGAAAAGAATAGCAATTGATAAGATGTATAGAAAAATCTAAGAGAAGTACGTTGGAATAAAAAATTTTAAAATTTGTTTTCGATTCGAGACTTATATTGGAGAATACGAGACTGATTATTTGTTAAACCTGTGGCAAATAATAATATATTGCGTGTGCAGCTCTGTAGTTCCAAAAAATGTTATAAGAGAGTTGAAATTTAATGTACTGTATGAAAACACCACGCGTTTTCATTCAGCATATTTTTAAGATTTTCATAAAATTCTAAAATTTAAGAAGGATATTGTACTTTTGAATTGTTTTACTGCATATTTTTTCTTCCTTTTATAGACTAAATAATATCAGTTTATTCATTGTAACCAGAGTATAGGGGAGGGGGAACACGAAAAAACCAGCCTAGAAAAAAGTTTAAAAAAAAAAATAAAATAAATAAATAAATAAAATTCTTTATTTATAACGACCAATTCTAGCCATTGATTCCAAATTTAATCTAGGAACTTGTCCAATTTGTTGCGTATTGTGTTGTGATAAATTAATCATAAACAAATAATACTTTTTCAACTAACGATTTTTTTAAAAATAAAAGGTATTAAAATTATACACTTCATAATTTTTTGTGTTAAGATCAGTACTTTAACATAAGATTAACACTATGAGAGGCTATTGTTGATTGATATATTATATAAAATAATATTATATAAAATAATATTATAAAAGATTAGCAATTATTTTTTTTCCTCCAGTGCTTTTTCTATTTAATATTAGGACAACAGAATTCATTAAATGTTAAAACGTCAATAAAGCTGGGCAATAATTCGTTTTTAAATTTTTATTCTTTAAATAGTCGGAGTTGAAGATATTTTTTTAGTTAATAGTTAGTTCCTGTAGGTAAAACAAGAAAGAAATTATTTAGATAGTTATTTACAATTAAGTAAAATAAATAGTACTGGAATAAATATTATAATTGAAATGAAATTACTGATCACAAACATAACGAATCACATTTGAACATTTTTGAGCCTATGTTTAATCCAAACTAATAAAGAACAAAGAAAATCATTAGGACTATAAAAAATAAAACTTATTAATACATATTGTTAAATATTTACATAGCAATATATATTAATAAGTTTCATTTACTGCGCATAAGCTGCAAGCATATAGAACTCATAAAATAAGTTAAAAATATAGAGAAAAAATGGAAAATAATTAAGATAAATGAAAACAGAATAAGAAAAAATTATTAAAATAAAATATTTTCAAAAATATTTAAAAAAAGAAGTTTTATTAAAAAAATATTAAAAAGCTGGAAAAGAAAATAATGAGACGATATAATCTCGTCATCAGCTCACACAATTATATCCGCAAAAAGGAGTGCTTTCTAATATTGTATTAATATAGTCAAACAAAAGATATCAATATAATAGTGTGAGGAGCAGTAAAAGAAAATTGAAACGAAAATAGAACATATTAAGTAAAAAATAAACGAAGCAAAAGATAACAAGTAAAAAACTGAAAATAAAATGTAAGAAATATACAGAACAAAGCATTAAATATATTAACACTTTGGCTCCCTATTTCTTCGATCGATTGTTATGTTATACGGGTGATTCTCACGAAATATGACATTACACAGTCCCTTGCTCCAAGATCTAATATTATAATACTAAAAGATCTGTTTTTTTTTTAAAAATTTTTTTTATAAATTGCATTGCTGTTAGCATTTTAAAATGACTTTGCACTAGCATTGACTGTTTTGTATAGTTAAAAAATTTAATTGAGCTTCAAAATGTCATTTTTCTGGCATGTCCCAAATAATGTTTCCAATAATAACTAGCTTCAAAACTTCCCATACATTTTTCAAAATCTATTTTTTTTTATCTTATCCCATGTAAGCATTTCTAGAATACACTCAGAGGGTATTGTTTACTAAAACTTCGTTTAAAATAATTTTTTCTGTCAATAATTTGTTTGTCCCGAGAAAATCTGTCGTTTTCTTGACTACTTTTATTTAGTGGTTTATAACCAAAATAGATAGAGCCAGCAATCAATATCTTATGTTAATAGATTGATTAGATACCCTCCTCTATGAACATGTCTTGTTGAATGCATAAAGAACCAATTTTCTGGTTCAAAATCTATTTCAAAAATTTTTTTTCAAGGTGAGTAGGTTTTTGTGTTTTTTCATTTTCCTGGCTTATTGAAATCATTAATAACATAAACTATATAGATTTATCTAAGTTATTTTAAGAAATCCTGTTGTTTTCTGCAGAATATAAACGTCTTAAACCAAAATATTAAATTAAAGTAAAGTTATATGCTATAAAATGGAGAATTTGTCATTATCCTGGCTGTCATTTACTTGGCTTATGAATGCCAGGACATTGAAGTGTTACCAGAATTTTTTTTTAACTGCTATTACTGTAAGGAGGGAAAGCAAATCTTAACCTAATACCAAGTTTATGTATGATTGTAATATGCTTGGATGTAACAAAGTTATTTATTTAATGATTGATTATTATACGCAATTTTATTCTGTACATATCAGCAACAAATTTTTTTTCTTTCTTTCTACAGTGGATAAAAATAATTATTTTAAGCAGTTTATGGTCCATTTAACATAAAGGCTTAAGTTGAGTTACTTACTATTAACTTAAAATGACTGTTTTTTAAACTTCTAAGCTAATATGTCATTTTCCTGGCATTCAAGATTTGGTGAATTTCCATTTTATTTTTTTTCTCGAGCAAATGTCTATAAACTACGCTGCTGCCTGTAAGATATTAATAAATGTAACTAAAGAAGTATACAAAAAATTTTTAGATTATTTTGAAAACTTTAAATTTGAAAAAAATTTTTGGTCCGAATTGTCATGTTTAAAAAGAATCACCCATGCACAAAATGAAATTTTAAGCAAAGTGCCTTTTATTTTAATCGCACGTAAATAAATAAAAACATATTAATTTGGAATAACTAACTATATTAGCACATTTTGCAGTGATTTGGTGATGGTCTCAGGAACTCGGACATTTAAACTGTGGCGGAGAAGAAGATAGAATTAAAGTCATCTCAAGCAAAGAAACAAGTAAAAACTATGTCAGCAAAAATAATTGCTATAGAAAACGTCATCTTAAACGGATATTAGAAAAGGGGCTATTTTTGGGGTTGGTGAATGAACGAACGGAATGGCTGCATCAAGTGCGCTGCTGACAGACGTTTAGGAACTCTGAGAATTCTATTTAAGGGTGCTGCGTAATCTTTTTCTTTTTTATATAAAAGAAAAAGTAAGGTTATTTCACTAAGCGTTTAACATCCATCAAAGAAGAGGTTAAGAATACGGGGTGGAGCGGCACTATTTTACTAAATTTGAGTTACTAACTGTTCCACAAGTCACAAATGACAAAAATGTTCTAAATAATGGCGTTAAATGGTTGCTTAAAATATAGAATCTAGATGGAAAGTCATTTCATTGCGCTTAAAACTTGTTTTTACTGAAAAAAAAAAGAAAAAGAAACATTAGAGGGAACGAGGTTATACGTCTGAAATAAAAGAGATAATCCTTTTAGAGTTCAGCCACGATTCATATGTATTAAAGAAAATAATATATACAATATTGTTTGTAAAAAAAATAAACTGTAATACAATACTAATTAATAAATTGGCAAAGTATGCAAATGATACATATTTTGAAAAAAATGTTAAGGGACTTTTTTCCTCTGGACGAAGGAAACGTAAGGGCAAGCAAAATATCACGATTTCTTTTTTAAAAAAATTAGATTTTTATGTTTATGTTACTTTTGCCAATTAAAGCTCTGATAAGATATATTAACAAGGCTTAATATTATTTAAAAACATGTAATTACAATTATAGTGATTAATATTTTTAACTTAAAATGTTTAAAATTATTACAAATTAATCACTGAAATCATATATATTTTTTTCCAAGCTCAATCCCGTATGAATTTGTAAAGACAAATACCCAATTTGTCAGTAAGACATCAAATAAAGAAAGCTGAGGAAACATAAGGAATCAATTAGTCTAAATTTCTCTTGAAAGAACAAGTATTTCTTCGTTATTTATAAACACAAACAAGGTATAAGTTTAAAAAGTTGTACTTGTATTTGGTATGTGAGTATAATTGAAATATGTTCATTAAACAGATAATTATTTTAAATACAGCTAATGGAAAGTTATGATTTATGAATTTCTCATTTTGTTTTTTTACATTAGGTCTTAATTTTTTTAGCTTATTTTGACCATTAAACAATAATTTACATACATTTTATCCCATTTCATTACTTCACGAAAAAAAAGTTTTATATTAATGAAATCAGACTTTAAAAAAACCACAATCATTAGTGTGTATTTATAAATAATACCTTATAAAATATTTTTGACTCTATGATTTATTTATTTTAAACCAAGTGATTTAAATCAATGATTTTTAAAAAAAAATGTCGAGTGATTTAAAACGCGATTTAAATACGGGCTTAAACCATGCCAACCCTAGTTAAGGCATGTGATGAGTTATACTATCCCAGTTAAATTTTTTCTCTTTAGCTTATCATTTAAAGATTAATTACTTTTCATAAATTGTGAAAAATGTTTATTAAATTGAAAAAAAATAATAACAAGCAGTTTGTTCGTTCGAATTCAGGATTTGTTATTTGGAACAAATTTCTTGCAACTATCACTTAAGAATGTCAATAGATTTCGGAAGAAATTCGACGTTTTCCTGCCACTTGAAGTTAATTAGGAAATAATTAATAATTACAATTACTTAAACAAAAATTTATTATTTTATAATTTGGGTTTTAATATCACAAGTATAAACAATACGGAATACACTTGACATCACTTAGTAAATGTTATTTATAATCATAAAAAAACTTTTTCATATGACACTGAAAAATAGTGCACTTATAATTAAACGATTAACGGAAAAAAGGGACAATGATAAGGGAAATCTCTAATAAGCATTCTAAAACAAAATTTAAAAAAAAAATTCGATAGCCTTGCTTATTTTTAAAGGATAAATAAAATTACTTTCACATTTGAAATTATTAAAATATAAGTTGAATACGGAATTGCTTAATAAATATTAAAACAAACAATTTATTTTCGGGAAATTATGAAATACTGTTTTCCAGTTAAAATTTTAAAAGAACCGAATATTTGATAACATTATGTAAAGATTGATAAAATTTAAAGGAAAATAACACTTGAAAATAATTTGTCTCTCTTTATTGAAAAATCATAATAGCCGTTGCCGGTATCCGATGTTTTGGTGCTCAACTTAACGTTACATTTAGTTATAACATTGCTGAGTTATGACATTGATTGTTATAACATTGTTTATTAACGTTACATTACATTGCTGAGTAAAAATTATAAGACTTAGAAATCTGAAAAGACTTAAATATGTTGAAAGATTTAGAGTAAGTACGACAGAATAATTAAATTTAATATTCCATAATTAGTTCGAAAATCAATAATTGTTAAGTTCGTAACAATTACGACGTGGGCCACTTACAGCGGCTGAAATACAACTGCAGAGATGAAATTAGACATGTTAAAAGGGCCATTTTTATTTGCGAGCTTTACGCAAGTTTTTGAAGAAAAAAAAACCCCAGTTAGTTCGAAAGTTACAGCAATTTTAAGTGCTTTTTTCGCTTTTCTCTCCCTCTCAGTTTCTGTTTTAAATAATGATTATTTATTTAGCCATTGTTTTAGGAAAATTTATTTATATCTCTCACGACATTTTTATTTTTTAGGCTAGCGCAAGAGTTGATGTCGGAAGTAACAAAAAGAAAGTAAAATATCAGATGTACACAGATAAAAATATTAATATTGAAATTTTTAATAATTAGAAAAAAACTAAATACAAGACAAATAGTTTGTTATTTGAATTGTTATAATGATATTAAATATTATTTATGATATTAAATAACGTTAGCGAGTGAAATTTATTCTCATTTATTTTTTCTAATTGAGTCATACACTTTACATTTCATGTTATCCAGGCTAATTTTTTTCAAGTGCAGTTTTTTTTAAAATTTCAAATCCAGGTAAACATCCGTTACATTACGATTAACATATTAACAAAATGTTCTTACATAAAACTATTATTATGTATTTTATAATCAAAATATTCTTTGCCTTTGGGGAAAATATTGACTTTTAAGGAAAAAAAACGAAGGTGAAGTAATCAAGCTGTTAATAGTTACAAATAATAATACTTGAGCTAATTGTTAAATATTATTCTATCGTATACCCTGTACATTTTTTAATACACATTTTCATCATTTCTAAATTCCATAGCTAATATTTTAGCGCACTAAAATGTAACACTCATAATAGAGGTTGATTGTGACAAAATTAGTTGGTACTAATAATTTAACATTGAAACAGATTTTCTAATAATCACGATTTCTATAATCTACATTTATTTCTTGAGTAAAACAGTTCTTATTCAAGAGATATTTTCTAAGTGTCGTCCTTCAAAAATAATCATTATAATTTCCTCCCTCTAGTTTCTGTTTAAAGCTACAAAGATTTGATACAAAATGGATTTATAAGAAACAATTTCTGTCAACGATTTATATTTTACTATTTGTAAAACTTACTGAATAAAAATTGTGAAAAGAACAACTACACATTTCTTAAAAATGAAACAAATTTTAAAAGGCTGAAATTGGATTTTTGGTGATATATAGACCATTAAACATTGCTTTTGTAAATTTTTAATTAAGAATTAAAAATTTACAAGATAGTTTTAGCAGAAATATCTAGTTCTAGTGAAACTAGAAACATATGTTGAAGAAAGGAAATCTTAATCATACAACGATAAAAATTATTCTGAGGAAAGGTTTATCACAACAAAGAAAGAATTTAAAAAATGATAACTTAGCTTGAATTACCAAATTCATTCAGTTTTTAACACTTCTAACGTTATCTATGACTGAAATTTTATTTAAGTATTTGAATTTGTTCTGAAAAATATATATATATGTATTTTTTTTAAAAAAAACTTACCCTCCGTTGATTTAAGATCAGGTAACTCGATAACAGGTTCACTCATAGAACGCATTGCAACACCAGAACTTTTGGGAATCATCGTTGAAGTTGATTGCTTTTCAAACTTTTTTTCAAGTTCTAACACGACGGGCGTTTTAGGGGACGGTCTTATTTCTATTGAATGAGCAATGGGCTTTGATAGATGGGCTTGCCGATCTTGAATTTGAGATTCCAATGAACATGAACCATCACTGATTTTCCATCCAGATTTATTTACTTTTGATGATGGCGAAAAAGGTGGTGGGGGAGGTGGAGGTGGGGGACATATATCTTCAGGTTGTTTGTTATGTGCTGGGAAGTCTTCTCTAGCTGAAGACAGATTTTCTGTTGCTTCCGCAGTATCTGCTAGTTTGTCCAGTGAGGGTGGCTGCAAGACTATGGTGAGTTCCGTACGGTGCTGAACTTCATTCTTAGAATTTGCTGCAGGATCTTCCTTCATAAAAATGGTGTTTCCATTCGGGGTGGCATCAATTGAAGTACGGGATGAATCAGAGCAAAACTTATTGGCTGTTATTTCTGAAAGTTCTGCTGTGAAGACACTATTTTGGACTTGAGATGGCTTCAAACAGTGAGCAAAGTCGCAATTTCCAACTTGTTTATCTTTCGAAGTTACATCTGGAGATTTTTGAGATGGAATGACTTGGGATGCAGGATCCGGAGAATATCGGGGAGCTGATGATTTTGCGCTAATTTCAGCCAGAAACGGACTATTTAGTAGTTTTGAAGGACGTATACAGTTTGTAAAGTCACAGTTTTGAATTTTAGATGAATCATCAGAGCTTAAGTTATGAGTGTTAGTTGAAAGAGGAGAGTTACTTCCGTTGTTAGTATTGGTTATTTCATTAGAAGGCTTTGCAACTTTTGGAGTTGCATCAGAGCTTTGAGATTTAATATCTGGAAAAAGAAAAGATTCTTTAAGATAATTGTTATTAATAGGAGTGAGTATGATAGGTGACTTACCACGTGGATCCAGAACAGTATCTGTAGAAGAATAGTTGTTAGTATTATTCATGTTAAGAGTAGCATTAATATAATTTTGATGACGAGGGGTAGGCAGTTCGGTATAATTTTCAATTTCAGGTTCTTCAAATTTCGATAGGGTGGCAGTATATTTTTTGCTTTGCTTTACCTTTTTCCGAGCATCATTAAAATCAAAGTGTTCCTCTAAACCCCCTACTGTGTTAGGACTGGAGGGCATAATTTCATCAACGCTCTCACCACTAAGTAATCTATCTAGAATTACTCTCCGTATATTCGGTGCAGCAGTAACACCAGAGTTATCAAACTGCGGTTGCGTATTTCCAAGATCATCCATGACGTCCTCACTATATAAACTTCGAATTATTTCTTCTTCCAATTGATCCAAGTTTTCGCAAGAATCGAATTTACTTGCTCTCTCGAGACAAGACTCAAAGTCAGATCTAGGATTGCTCCTCATACTGCTGCGCGAACTGGATCTAGACAACATACTTTCGTTGGGATCTTCAAAACTGGAAGACACAACAGATAACCTAGGATCAATGATTTCACTTTCTGTGGTCTCAGAAGAGTTTTCAAAAAAGGAAGGTAAAGTTGGCAGTTGAACAGTTTTTACTGGCTCGCCCGTGTTTTCTTTATCATAAACGTTTTCAGATTCAGCAGTAATTTCGACATCTAATTTTGCTGAGGCCGATGACGTTGGGATGTAACTCTTTTCCCCTAAATCCAAAAGTTTATTTCCACTTTCATCTTGTACGAGTGTAGGTGTTTGTTTATTTTGAGATCCTCCATCTGCTGTCTCAGCTTCAATATTTATCTTTAAATGTTCTTCGTTGAGGTTTTTATTAACGCTTGAAGGTGCATCGTTTACGTTCGTAGAATATTCGTCTGTAATTCGTTCTGGATTGTCATCTGAGTTTACATCATTTTCTGGAATAGGTGCAAGAAAGTCTTGTTTAAGAGCATCGAGAGCGGTTTTAAGATCCGGTGAAACGTAATTAACTTTTGGAGGCGTTTGAGGGACACTATCTGGCGAAACTTTTAAATCAACATTATCAGGTTCTTCTGGTAAAATATCCAAATTTCGGAGCAATGCTTCAAATTCTTTATCGATATTTCTAGGTATGGATAATTCAGTTGTTGTAGCAGATGAATAAGTTTTGGGAATAGGTGAATAAGTTTTTGGAACAGGTGAATCAAACTTTGAATCGTTGAGGTCAAAATGCACAGTCTTAGCTTTACTTGGTTTAGGCGAATCAGTTCTGTCAATCTTCAAAACAGAGGTTGGACTATTAGAAGATCGAATTATATTATCTTTAGTTTCACTATTCGATTTTAATATCTTAACGGCATCTTTTTCGCGGTTGTGCGATATTTTAGGATTTGATTCAATGGAATTTTTTAAATCTGAGCCGGACTTTTGCGATTCATCAATTGTATCAACAGAATTTGAAGGAACACTTTTAGGATCAGCTGAATGCACAAGAGCGGAAGTTTCGTTTACAGATAAGGGCAACTGAGAAGCTGAATGCTGTAAACAACTTCCATCAGTCAAACTCTTTTCTTCCTTCAGTAATTTTGCTGACGTCGGTTTAGGAGAAGAATCAGCTGTGGCAAAAGGCGTGGCATATTTTAAGAGCTTAGAAGAATCCAACGGAGCGACGAAGGAATTTTTAGAACTTTTGTTTTCATCTGATACAAGTCCAGGAGGTTTCGAAGCAACAGAAGATGGAGACCATCTGGAGGAATAACTACCATAAGGTGAAAGAGAAAACGTGGGCCTCGTAACAAGCGGTTTTTTGTAATTGCAAGCATCATCCCACTCATTAGAACAGGTCTGGACCGGTACATCGACCGTGGAGGCGTTTTGGGTCTGAACCCCGACCTCGTCATAAAACCGCTGGTTGTCATCTGTCTGCACGTACGAATCTTGCCTTTGGGCGATTTTAGATTCTTTTTTTCGACGTTTGGAAGGCGAGAGCGAAGGTATAGATGATGAAGAAAAGAAAGGTCGCAGAGAAAAAGAGGTCTTTGGTTTCAAAGTGAAGAAACGAGGTGTTTTCTTTTCATTACCCAACCCGGTGAGCCGGTCTACTGACCCAGCGGCACTTGGAAGCGTGGCTGAAGATGACGCTGATGACAAATCTTGTTTTTTGATGGATGCGTCCACTTCAGAATGACTCACATACATGCTATGCCTTTGAGACGGGAGTTCATTATCAAAGGGTGTATCCACATAAAAACGAGATCGACTGGAAGCCATCGCTTTTTTCATCAATCAATTATTTTATTTCCATTTGACAATAATATCTATTCATTTGAACTTTCCTACAGAGACTTTTCACTGAGCACAAACATTCAACGAAATCCATTTAAAAGGTTCCAACAATTAAATTGCAAAGTAATTTTCGTAGAAAAAGCTTTAAAGTTAAAAGAAATAATCATTCATGAATGAATGTAATTAATATAATAATGTATTCAATGCAAATATTTTTTCTAAAGCGGGCGCTCCAGAGAAATTTGAAAAAAACATGTTTCGGTGAAGGAAAGTCTGATATACATCCTTCGGATGTTACCCGTCTCAAAGATCTGATCCTTTCGGTTGTCCCTTTGCTCCCCATCCTCCAAAATCTTTGTTCGAGATGTGTAAGAGCGGTATTTCGGGATCACGGGCCACGTGATTTCTTGCGGTAATGACAGCAGAAAGAGCCAAATGGGAATCTACATTTTCAATGCGGCTCTTCTCTTCTTCTGTAGTTATTTTCCGATTCGGTTTTTATTTATCAAGTTTATTTTCTGCTTTGGGTCGGGCGTTCTGCTGATGTAGACATTGCAAAAAAGGTTTAATCGACGAGGGTAGCAAAAAGTGAATGATCGTTTAAAAATGTTATTATTTCATTTATTTTTTATTTTTAAAGCGCGTTTTGCATTTTTGTTATTATAAATACATATAGCACTATTTTAGAGATATTCGTATTTGAAAATTAGATTAAAATGCAAATTTAGTTAATGTAAATAATAAAGGGAAGCATTTTTGAAAAAGTCGATTATCGACCCAAGGGGTCAAGGACGTTCAAAATTTCGTGAATTATTTTAGCAAATGTGATTAGCATTGCGCACTAGCCATTTTACTTCACAGACAAATTTTTCAGCCATATCTTTGAATTTGGGACACAGGGGATGATGATAGCCATCGCTGCGGTGGGTGATATTAAACAAATTCCAGTTGTAAATTAAGAATTTCTAAAATTAGAAGAAACCTTTGTCTCCTATATTCTATACGCATTGTCAGTAAAAGAAATGGGATTCAAAGTCGGTAGCTTAACTCTGAACTTTCAATAAATATGTTTGCACAGTTGCAGAACCATTCGATAAGAAAAGCCGAACAGATATCATCAAATTACAAGATTGTTAAGTGATTAAGCATGAAATTATGACAAATATTGATACGCAGAACAATTTAATTAAACTTTCATTTTAACGAAAATTTGGTTTTGGAAATTATGGATCAAAAGATTAATTACTTATCATTATTCAACCAAATCAACAGCTCAATCAAATAAATATTTCAATAAATCAACTACAAGCTTAGAAACTTTCAAATGTAATTCATTAAGTCAGGGATAAGTTATAATAGAACTAATCATCATAAAAGTCTTTTGTGTAATATTTTTGTTTACATAATTATCACAAGATCAAAAACATATTCGCTTCTTTTAACCTAAGGAAATAACGAAATTTAACCAACCCATGTCAGAATCGAGCAATTTTTTTAAAATTCCGATATTGACTCCTGTTAAATAATAAAAATTATAAATTAACGTTTTTTCTTTGAAGTAATAATTAAAAGTTTAGTTGGATGCGTTTAGAAACCACTGCTTAGCTATTTTAAGATATTGTGAGCGGCCGTAAAATGATAGAGTCATGAAAATAGAAATAAAATTTTATGTGTGGTTTTCATCTGAATTAAGTTTTACATATCTTTGAATTTTTTTAAGAGTATCGAAAATACAACCTCTAATTCTTAGAACAAAACTTTAATGCTAAAAATAATATTTTCCGGAAAAAATATTACATTAAAAAGAGACATTAAAAGAGAATATGTCTATCAAAAACATTGTTAAAAATGTAACGCTATCATAAAAACGCCTATAAAAAACAAACGTTATATACAAGAGCAAAACAGAAAAAATAAAAATTGATATTAAATTTTGAAAGAAAATCTTAAAGCTAAACATTTCAGTTTTTCAGTTACCGTATTTTCAAGAAAAAAGCAAAGATTAAAATCAAATAGAAACCATTTTAATTGCAGCGTTATAATAAAAACGTCTAATAGCTTTTGAAAAAGGTAAAGCTAGATAGAAACCAAAACAAAAATCGTCCTTAATTTTTAAATGAAAGATTTAACGCTAAAAATATAAACTTAACTTTTGTCACATAGCCGTATTTTCAGAAAAAAAATTACCAAAAAAGAATAACGTTCATTAGAAACGCTCTTTAAAAAATGCTGTCATAATAAAAACATTGATGATAAAGAAGAGTTAGTTAAAAAAAATCAAAAGAGAAACAGAAAAAAAAATGTTCTTAGTTCTTAAATTTAACTTTAACGTAGAGAATCGCAGTATTCTAGGTTACTTGTTATCTGCCTTACCGTACAAGAAATAAGTGGCAATAAAAGAATAAAGTCTATTGAAAACACTCAGTTAATATGCTTTGCTTTAGTTAAAACAGTTAAAAAAAACATGCAAAAATGAAACAAAAAAAATTTTCTCCACTTTTAAAACATAAAGTGATGAAAAAACGATGAATTGACTTGCCTAAATGTAATTAAAAAACAAAAAATCAGCATTACAAAACTGATGGTTTAGTATAAAGTAGTCTAGTTTTTATTCTTCGAATTTCACTCTTCCATGTGTCTTTCAGAACTTAAAAAATATGCGTAAAAACTGTTTCTAATAATGTATGGTAAAAATTACGATTTTAAATTATTCTTTATTAAATCTATAAAAATTTCCCCCAAAAAACCTTGGTCGGAAAATAATTTTCCAAATAATACTCAACAAATCATAGGATAGAATCTGATGGGGTATCTAGGTGAGAATTTTGTGGTTTTTAGTCCAGTTAACATAACTGTTAACTAGTATAACTGAGCCATTGTGGTTATTGTATTGACCCCTTCCAATCGAATCCCAACGATAACTGGTCGATACGAATTCTGCTCCCGTGTTGCTCCGACCATAGTGCCGACGTAAAATATCCTTAGAGATAAACGGCTTATGGGTTAGAATCCCTTTGCGATTGAAATAACCATGGGAGGTTTTTCTTGGTTTTCCACTTCGTGAAACGTAAATGCGTCTTAGCTCCATCGAAAAATCCTCCGCAAAGGCTGCTTCTAATGCTTGATCCAGGAATTACTTTGTCGTTTGGGTTGGATTCAAAATTAAGAGGCTACGGAGTTGAACATTGGTAGTTGTAAACCCAAAAATGGGTTGGCTGCTCAACGCCAGTTGTAAAATAAAATAAAATGATTTTAACTAAAAAAGGAAAGAAGCTAAATTTCCCCCGATGCGAGACTGGCGTTTCCTTGTCTCCTGATTAATTGAATTATAAAATAGTTACAAATTTTAACTTGAAACCCATTATCATGATAAGTTGTATGTCGACAAAGTTGAAATATAGAAACTATTCATTTGTGTAAGTACTTTTAGATGAATTTAAACTTTTTCTTCTCAATTTTAAAATTTTTGAAATTTTCTTTAAGTTTTAAATTTGGCAAGTTCAGTTACAAATAGTAATTATACGAAAATTTCAAATTAGTTAATGCATCTGTAAAAAGTGATTAATTTTGTAATAAAAAAAGGTAAAAAATTAGTTAGCAATTTAAAACATTCACAATATTATTTAATGCATCATTCATTTAAAAAAAATCAACAAACGTCAATGGAACAAACAGTTAAAAAAAAAAAATAGTCAAAACATCATTCATTAAATAAGAAGTTCAGCATTTGTCAATGCGTCGGTCATTTTTTTTAAAAGTACAAAGTTATTCTATAAGTTCTCGGAGTATGTTTCAGAGAGTTAACAAAATATCTAATTTGTATCTGCTATAGTGCTGTTTATTATTTTCACTTTATTATTATTATTCTGAATAGCAATTTAAAACTCATATCGTAGTTCGATAATGTTTTGTTCTCCGACGAAGTACAGTGAAACCTACAGGAACGACCACCTCTGTATAGCGAACACCTCTTTTTACGACCATTTTTGGGTGTCACGGAATTTTTTCCATAGACTCTGTGTTGAAGAAAACCTTTCGGAGAGATCAACAAAACCTTTCCTAGCAACCGGGCCAATATCCGCATCAGATGCGGAAAAGATCAAATAAGGAGACTCGAAAAAATATCAAAATAAAAATATTAACAAAACAAATTTAGAGAGTTCTTTTTGAAGATCTCTGAAAGAGATTGACAACCTCATATTACAGTCAGAGTGCATTAAAGACGATTCCATCAATGATTTAGTTTTAGAGTTAAAAGTTAAATTAGAAAAAAAATGTTATTTAAGAAAAAACTAAGCATTTCAAACAAACCTCTCATTTTTTTAAAGTAAATTAATTTTTATGATATAAAACTAAATGCAAACTTACACAAAAAACGTAATTGTTTATTTATTTAAATTAATTCTATCATTCACATAATTATATCAGTAGGGGTCATTTTTATTGACGCTGAATTTTATTCATCGACCCGGTTTCATGAAGCCAACACAAGTGACATTTCTGCACCAAGAAAATGACACTGAGGAAAATTAAAATCGCTTGTGGAAAATCATGTACTTTCGATAACATTCTGAAGTCTATGGAGGTCGGCAGCAGCAGTCGATGCGGAATTATTATTGTTTGCAAAATGATTCGAAAAAAAAATTTATCAAACGTTTAAGTCGTCTAAAATCTGGGTTCTCTTTAAAAACAAAAATAAAGGGAGGGGGGAACTAATAGTATTTGAATTTAAAAAAAAGCAAGTATTTTGAAAATTTCCAAACTCCGTTGACGCATAACTTTTCTGACGTTTCGAGTTATTTCCGTTCGTAAACACTGTCTGAAGAAGTACAGAGAAGCAGTCATAAATTTTCGTCTTAACCTCCATAAGTAGACTGGCACAAGCCCAGCCTTTATTTTTTTTCAACCCACCAAATTTAATGCAGGTTTAGAGACAATATATATTAAGTGGGCTTTTGTTATTACACGGTTTCTGATAAACATTAGTTTTCTTTTAAAATGCGCCTAAGAAAAATTAAACAAGTGAGAAAACATCTTGTTCTGTCTTTATTACTTAACATGTCAGATTACAAACGCTTACGAAGATGTAATAAGAAGAAATTGGTGTTTATTTTATTCGAAAGTGTGCTGAAAGCGAAAAAAAATTTAACAAAACAAAATGTTTTTTTTGGTATATTTTCTCATATAATGAAAGTAATATTGAAAGTTTAAAAATTCACGTAATATTAATTTGTTAAATTAGTATTTATTAAACACTTTTATAATATTGTAACATTTAAAATGAAATTAGTTATTCAAAAGTTATATTTTAATGATGGACCGAAATTTTAATTAAAGATTTGATAATAATATTGGTTGTTTAATATAGTTTGACTATTAAACCTTATTTTAAAAACATTTTGTAAAGGCAAGTTAATTGAAAGATAAATTAAATATTAAGTTTGAAAGGAATTTTCAAATTGCTTAAACTTGTATTATTTAAAATAAGGAATAAAATAAATTTTTCCTGGGCTCACGTTAAAAAACTGTAAGATATTCAATTATTGTCAATGATGATCTTTTGAAAGTAAAGGACTTTTATGATGATTGCATTTGCTTACTATGAAGCACTTCATCGCTTAATTTAATCAAACCCCATTATGAGACAATCATGAAGTAGAAAAATATAAATTGATATACATTATAATTTTGAATTTTCTTTTTTAATTTGAATGAATAAAATATACCGTATATTTCAAAATCACTTCAACGCGAGTAACAAACGCACGAACAAAAATTTTGATACGAAAATATTATTATTTTTTTAAAAGGTCAATAATATGCTTTTAAAAATAAAAGTAAACAAGTTAATAATAATAATAAAAAAAAAACCAAGAGCTACCTAAACAAATAAAACAAAACAGTGAAAAAGTTTGAAAACGTAATATCGAATTAAATACATAAGTTAAAAATAAATAAATAAATAGTCACCTTAGTAACGGTAAGTATTAAATGATTCACATACGCTTTTTATTTACTATTTGACATGGGGTTGAATTCTAGATTTCCTCTCCCCAAAATAACAAAGATTTAGATGGCCGTAAAAATTCTTCTTATATTTTTTTCCTTCTGAGTTCGAAAATTTATGTGCTCAAAATACATATTGAATTAAGATTTTTTTTTAAATAAAAAAAAATGCATTTAAGAACACTTATTTTCGTCCTTTATTTTGAAGAGAAGTAACTAATTTTGTACCGTCAATAAGAAGTTATCAAACTTAACTATTGATTAATTGTTTTATTAGCCTATCCATTGTCTAGCAGCATATGAAGGTCTCATTGAGATCTTGTTCTTTTCCCCTTACGTATGTGACAGAAGGAAATCTTTGTTATGGGACTTGAGTAGGATTTTTCAGAAGGGCGGAACTGATAGACCCCGACTAATAATTCACTTTATAACATGCGGTACAGACATTTGTGTAGGATTGAAATATTATAATTAATTTTTTAATCCCACTCATTATGCAGATGGCAAGATAAGGGCATTTACATGCTTAAAGGTGCGCAATGACACCAGTGTAGAACAACGTATTTTTTCTCTCTCAATAGTTTAGTAGTACAATATCATTTTATTGTATACACGCGTATATCCGGATTGTATACACGTGCCAATTTTATTTTATTAAGATAGTTAGTAAAACTTTAATTTCTGACTTTTAATGTAATTTATGTTAAGAGCGGAAAAAAAGTGAACAACCTAAATAACTTTTTGTCAAATGATCGTATTTTCACAAACCGAATCTCAATCCGAATGGTTTAAGGGCATTAACTATAAATGTGATGTAATGACGATATTTTACGTTACGGAAGCAGACACAAAAGTGTACTTTCTCTGAATAAATAAAATTTTTTTCCAAGGATTTGGATATTTGACCCTCAATATAAGGGGGTGGGTGGAGAAATCTGGATGAAAGGATCCCATTGTTTAGACCAGTGGTAGGAGAAACTACATTATTTTTGTAGTTTACTGCAACTACAGCTACAAATGTAGTTAACTACAACTACTTTTTTTTAAATGTAGTGACTACAAACTACTTTAGAATTGTTGTAACCACTTCACTACTTTAAAAAGACGAATTTACATTAAATGTAAGGGAATAATTAATAAATATTTATTTATGTTTACACATGAGAAAGTTAGTTATTCCAAAATATATTTTATTTTTGAATTTATTCATTTAACCTTCAACTTCTTATGCTTTTCTCGAAAGAGAATATTTAAGAAATGTGAAATTATTAAATACTTGCCATTTCTTAAAATTGTTTAATGCTTTTATATTTACTCTAAGAAATTAAGCACCTCGAAAATACGCTCCTTTCCTTTGAAATAACATGTATGCTTCACGAGTATACACATTCGCATGCGAAAGTGTCACCAAAGTGATTAATTACATATTTTTCGTAATGGTTAGTTTAAATATGTAATGGCTAGTTTAATATGTAATGGCTAATTTAAATACATGATACGTGATTTTAAATACGCAATTTCTGTTAAAGCTCAGCTACAGCTACGGGGCCATTTTCATTGCATCCATTGACAGAATAACGAAAATTTGTACCCATCAAATTCGAAACATTAGTTTCGTTAGAGCCTTGTTTCTTTACTAAACTATCGTTAAAAGTAGTTTCTAGGTAGGGTAAACCAACCAGTGAAGGAACATTACCCAGTGAAGGAACATTTCATATTTTCATATATATTGATTAAAAATAAGAATTTGAAAGTTTTTCTTTATATTGATTGGCAACAGTAGCTTAGTCATCATTAATAGAAGTCATCTAGCAATGTTTTGGATTACCTGGTCAAATAGACTTCTCTGAAAAAATTTTTGAATTTGTTATTATCTCTGCAACACCTTGTTTCTTTGAAAAAATTATAAGGTGAGTGTTTGTATTTATATGTTTGAAGTGGAATTAATTGCATGTAATAGTTTTATTTTTCACACTGTGAAAAAGAGAATTCAAAATATAGTTATTGAAGTTACGTTTTATTTTTTTGAAGCATTTTTTTTAAAGCATAATAAAGTACTGAGATAAGGGGGTGTTTATTCACTGGATAAACAAACGATGAAAAATCAGTGAAAGAACAAGCGTTCCTTTCCTGGGTTTTTTTCTAAGTTAATGAAAATAAAGGATAAACTTTAATTTTCTTGTACCTTTAGTGATGTTCCGCATCAAAAGTATGTTAAAAATATGAAAAACAACTTTTAGCCAGTGAGGGAACAGGCATGTTCCTTTACTGGGCATAGATTTCCTAGTGAATGAACAGTATGTGTTAATATGTTGACACTTTAATTTTCAATTCATGATTACAAAAAAAAGTTAACATTTTCCGAGTATTTATATGTTGTAATTTCAAGAATAGGCTTATTTTTTAAATATTTGTATGGCTTATAAATTCATAAAGAGCATCAAAAAATAACCAAAATTAAGTGTTCCTTTACTGAGTGTTCCTTCACTGGTAAGAACTGTTCCTTCACTAGGTCTTCTTACTACTCGTTATTTGAACCTCCAAAACTTTAAAACAATATTATGTAAGTTCTCAACACTTTTTTTACTTAATTTGCAATTAGTAACAAATATGTTGACACTGTCATTTAACTAAAATTACGAATTTTGAAATTAATATGATTTTTTAAAAGGCAAGCGAAGCTTAAGTGTTCCTTCACTAGTTAGTTTACCCTATCTCTACAAACTACTCCTTTTTTTGTATCGTACTACTTACTACACTACTTTCTTAACGCAGCTCACTACTTGAAATTTCAGCTCGATACAGTTTTAATTTAAAAACTAGTACTTTTGAAGCTTATTACTACTGGAAAGAATAATTCACATTTTATGTTTTTTGATCTAAATTAACTTATTTTTCATTTGATACCTTCCTGAAAACTCTGCTTTTTACAAATTTACATGAGTATTCAGTGCTGAGCTTGAACAAAAATAACTATGATTTTAGTTTTTTAGTCATTAGTTTGAGTAATAATTATAAATAAAATAATTTTCACCATTTTAATTATTTTAGTTATAATATTGTTTTTAAATAATGTTAAGCATTATTTAGACATTTTTTTCTGATTCGCAAATGAAAAATAATAATAAATAAATTTAAAAATCTGATTTAAATAAAAAAATTTTAATTTAAATCAATTTTTTGATTTTTTAAAAAAATCCTTTAATTAAATAATCTGATAGAATTTGACATATATTAATAAAAAACATTTAATTAAATTTTACGTCAAATATGTTTTTCAGAATGTCTATAATTTAATGTCTTTGTTGTTATCGTTCTAAAGTGGGAAGATAAAACATAGCATAAATCTTTGACATAATATTCAAGGATAATAAAAGAAAAACCGGTTTCAACACCCACAAAATATAACCACAAGAGGGCTCATTTTTGTTTATTCGTTACACTTGATCACACAACTGACAATTATGATGCATTTAATAAACAATCAGATAAAACATAATTATTAATTACAAATACTAACAGGGCGTATATATTGAGCAATTGTAATTTTTTTCTGACAATACATAACTAAAAAAATGGACTGGTATTGAATTATAATGTATAAACAAAATATTACAAATTAATGGTGCAAAAAATATTACCATTAATGGACGGTTTTGGAGAAAATATTACTAAGTCATCTAATAATATCCTTAAACTGTTTGATCGCTAAAATGTTTTTATGGCTTCAATTTGATTCGGTTAAAAGATCCTGTTTATGAGTTACAAATTTAAATTTATCTATAAAAGAAATTGGAAGATTTGAATGCATAGCAGAATGAGAGTTTAAAAATATTCCATGAATCTTATTTATGTATTTCACTATTGCTAAAAAAATTTCACACATCTTTTTTTAAAATTTTATTTTAAAAATGAATTCAAATTATAAAAAAATAGGAACTATCTTTCTCATAGTTTTAATTCCTTTAACCAAGGTTAACATATTAGTATTACTTGTCAGAAATTATTAATAGATACTGTTTTGATAATAATAGAGAGTATATAGTGAGTTGATATTATAATTATGAATGTACATAATTGTTACAAAATCTAAACTTGTATTTATACAGTCCATTTCTTAAATAAACAAATAAGAGTCATTGAAATGTGTGTTCTAATTTAGGGTTTTTGCTTGTTTATAGAAACTTTCTGTACAATTAATTATTTAATAATTTGTGTTCTGAACTGAACTAAAAAAAATATTATTATGAGACATACGTATATGAGATCCAATCATTGATTAAATCTGTTGCTTGTGACATAATCGACAAATTAAAGTCTGATTTTCTTCAGAATTTGCTAATTACATGCAGTTTTCAAACAGTTTCATGTCAAACTATAGACCGTTTTATCAAAATTATATTTAAATAAATATATAAAAAAATATATAAATAAATAGAGAAAGGCTGATATTAAAGTGTGAAAATATTTTCCTCCTTTCGATGAAAAACAATTCAAAAATTAATTATTCATTTAATCATTTATTAATCTATACATATAATAATATAAAGAATTCGTAGGTACATCGGATCGCAGTTATATCGTAGGCTCCAAAAATACGATATTATAAAAATACAATTGTAAACAAATTACGAAGCTCGATATTTCAATTATATTTTTAATTCAGAGACATTTAAGACGGAATTTTCTCATTAGGTTAGCGATAGCTATTGTTTGTAAAGTAAATTATAAACGATTCAGTCTTGTCATATATTTTAAAATATAACATCCATGACGTTTGCTAGCTTATAGCTCTAATAAAAAAAGTCGTTTATTGCGCTTTGTGTCATACTTTATGATCTTTTATTCGATATGACAGGTAATCTGAATGTTCAATATGAACGTTGTGGCATAGGTGAACTATGTGATCAAATTAGTATTGATAAGGTTACCTGAAACCATGAGTTTATTTTGCTTATAGTTTTGCTTTTAAAATGTGTTACTATAAAAATAAATAATTTCAAATCAATTGCAATACGAATTTAAAAAAAAGATTTGAACTGAAAATCAAAATTAATGAAGAAATGGTACTAATTCGTTGAGAAAAAACGCAAATGGTAATTAACTTTGGTAATACTTAGTAATTGAAGTAAAAGAAAAAGCTATGCACAAAAAGGAAATTTAATGGAGAAATGATACTTATTCGTTGAAGGGCGTGTAAAAAAACTGCACCTATTATTGATGTCGATGATGTTTAATTAACTTTCGAAATAGGTACTAATTGAAATAAAAAATAACTTATACTAAAACGCGGAATTAATGGAGAAAATGTACTTATTTGTTATGGGGAACCGTAAGAAGTCGCCTTACCATTACTGACTCTAATGATGCTTAGTTTTTAAAATATACCAAATATACTTTTATATTGATACAAAGTATTTTATTAGTAAATTTGGTGCTTCTTATACAGCTACATCAAACTGTAAATTTTTTTGACAAATGCTGAGGAAATAGGTTTTTGCGGCCCCTCGAAGATATAAGTACAGGAGGAAGTAGTTTGATAGTGGTAAATTTTAAATATGAATAGTTGCCTAGAGCAACAGCATTATGACAGATGATACGGAATACAAATAATCTTTATTTTAATTGGATGAACGACTAAATACGTGTTTTGCTTCATATGATAACGTGAAGCCATTGAGAAAGGTTACAAATAATAATAAATAAATAAAAAAAAAACACTGAAATTATTTCAGTTTTATTATTTTGTCGGTATTTGCTTTACAGTTTTCTTCATAATTTTGTAGAGTTGTTTAGTATTGATTTATAGATTCTTTCTTTTTCGTGTTGTTTAGTATTGATTTATAGATCCCGTATGAAGAACGAATATTCAACTAGTAAATAAATAAAAACTCACCTATGACAGAAGAGTCATTAAACACCAATCGCTTTTTAACATCGTTCAAGTTTCTATAGTCAATATGCTTCGGATTTCTGAAAATAAAATTACAATAAAATTTTTATAGAAAATAAATTATGATTATGCTAGAATACGAACAAAAGTGAAAATAAAATTGGTTTAAATAGGGACAGCATTGTAGAATTTCTAAGACATTGATTTTTTTAAAAATTTTTATATATTTTGACAATATGTACAATAAGTGCAAAATAAAAAACGGACCACCCTTAATAACTTTTGATCCTAATGATCGAATTTTCACGTTCTAGGACTCAATCTAAATTATTATTTTTTTATTATTTTATTTAATAATAATGGTCGAAAAATTTTTAATAGTAAGGTATAAAATTTTTCACATCATTTTTAAGAATTCAATTAAAAATGTCAAAATACATAAAATGAGCGAAATCGGTCGAATAGTTTCTGAGAAATCGAATTTCGAAGAAGTCGTATTTTTAAAATTCAATTTTTGATTCGTCTAATTTTACACAAATTTTGTAATTTGCCATGTTAAAATACATTCTTTAAGATTATGTAAAAAACTGCATACCTTGCAATTCAAACTTTATTCGACTATAAAATAAACTAATATGAAATAGCAAACACTTGAAATAAACTAATATTAAATAGTAAACTAATAATAAAATAAACTAATATGAAATAGTAAACGCTAAAAGTTGTTTTTGCATGGAATTATCTTTGATTAAATTAGTTTTATAATTGCACGCAAATTTTTTTTAAATTCGATTAAAAATTTTCCGAGTGTGGCAAAATAAGCAAAAAATAAAATTAACATAAAGGGGTCCAAACTTTGGACCGCTTTTCTTATCAAACTAAGGGGACCCTATTTCCGAAATTGCGGCTACCCCCCATAATTTGGGGGTCAGAAATCCGAATCCATGGAGAAAAAAAAAGGTATGTTTATGCAGAGAAAGTACGTTTTTGTGTCTGATCTCGTATTTTGAAATATAGTATGCACTAATTAATTAACATATTTGAGGTCATCCCTTTGAACTTTTAAGATTGAGTCCTAGAACGTGAAGATCAAAAGTTATTCAGGGTGGTCCGTTTATTTTTTTGCGCACTGTTCATTGTTGTAATCCATAATTTGAAACCCCCCAAAAAATGATAAGAACACCTATTTATTACATCCTTTGATAAGATTTTATTAAAATATTCAATTTCGAACTTAAGCATAGTAAAAATATCTACCTTATCGAACTTGAAGTGAAATTTGATGTTTGACTTTTAGCAGCAATTAAACTGAATGCTAGTTTTGGTTTCTTTAGAGTATGGTTTGAGTTTAGAGTATGGCCCGCATAAGCTATAATTTAAAAGATTTATTAATAAGAATAAATTATTTAGCGATTCTATTTACTCAGTATTTTACTTTAAAAAGAATATTGATTGTTTGGATATTGTCGGCATTTCTTGCTGAATTTAGTCTTCTATATGTATCAAAACATTAGAATTTTTTAAAAATAATATAGTCCTTTTGTTTGACATTTATTTTTGTAAAATTGTTGGGTGACCTGAAATTTGAAGTGAAGCGAATTAAAAACCCAATAACATGAGTTACCAATTCTCCAAGTGATGTTAGAACACTAAAAATAGTTTTATTCGCGTCAATTCGCGCTAAATCTCATTGAGAAAAGAATAAAAAAAAGACTGAAAATACCGTTCCACTTCTAATGTGAGGTGAGTTCCTGTTTCTTTGATGATGTTTTGTACATCCATTTGTGAGAGGTGGTCAGTAAAGACGCCATTAATCATTCTCAAGTAATCTCCTTCTTTTAGACCCTGATGGAAGGCTTTACTGCCGGGATTAACCTACAAACATCAATAACTGTTAGTCATAGTGTGTTAGACTTTTTAAGAACAAGATTATACAACAGGATCACTATTGTATATGCAGTTACATACAATTATTATTTCATAAGTAATTCTATTTAATTGTTACAAAACGACAGCAAATTTTTATTTTTATTTTTTTTATTGTATTTATATTTATTAACTAGTTTCGTCTTATTTGAATCTGAAAATAAGCATGGATCTAAATGCTTTATCAGTGATGTTTCCCTCAAATTAAACTCTTAATGTAATCCGAATTAAATTAAATGAGCGCATCGTTAATTAAAGTAAGTTTTCAGGTCGGAGACATATAAAAGCACCGGATCCTTTTTTTTTTAATATTCGATTTAGAATTTTTTTTCGAAACTTAAAATTTTTGAATGTACATTCTTGGATATGGAATTTTTTTACTTAAGAAAAACTGTGTTGAAAATCAGGATTTAAAATTTTATTAATAAAAAAAAACTATTAACGCTAAAAAATGCGACCGAAACTACATAGTGTTCGAATTGAATGACATGCCGTCAAAATTATAAATAAACAGATAAAATATAGGCAAAAATATAGAATTGCACAAAAAGCGACAGTGAACTAAACGTAACACAAGAACGAATATTTTAAAATAGAGTGCGATTGGACAAAAAGGACATTCAATTGATGGATCATTTGATAAAAACAAAAGTCTAATTATATGTGTTAATTATTTTCCTAAATCATTTAAATTATATTCCAATTTATATCCCTTTATTTTTATTAAGGTTTAATTATTATAAGGTAGATTGTTTTTCCCCCCAAGAATCCCGGAAAGAAAAGCACCCAAAAAATACACAAAAAAGTACTTGGAATTAAAATACTAGATAAAAAAACTCTTCAACTATAAGATAATTTTAACACACGATCAAGTTTGGGACATTGAACCCGAATTTAATGAATCCAAATTTTATTATTCGAAGGTAAATATTTTTTAAGAAATTAATTACTAGAGAATGTTTAATTTGAAGTTGAGTGAATGGAACTTGTCATACTTTATACATTTTATTGCAAATATATACATAATATATAGTAGTAGTATATATATTAGATTCTAAATAATCTATCAATTAAAAATAGTTTCACTGGGGGTTCATCTTTTGATAAGCTAAAAATAGTAACAAAAATGATAAAGTATTTAAAGATAAAAAAAAAAATTTTTGAAAAATATTTTGTTGAGAAATTTTTTTTTTGTCTAACGATTATATCTCAAGCAATAAGTGTAATTAGCAAAATTTAAAATAATTTTAAAAATGATTAAGAGTCCTAATCACTTTGTTAAATTATATGAAATGGGTTTCTTTCCGTATACTTTAAATTAATCTAATGAATTTACTGTAATAATTTTAAAAATTAATTTCATTCGAATAATTAGATTATATTCCAGCTCAACGACTTGGATTTTACAAGGTTGCCAAATTCATATAATTATTAGTTGCTCAGGACAGGAAAATAAACAGAGAACTGAAACTTATATCTCTGTTGTGAATAAATATATAGGGTTAGCAACACTCAATCAGATTCTAACTTCTTAACACAAATCAATTCAAATAATTTTTGTTTTAATATGGACTCCTCTTTCATTACCTTAACACAGAACCATTAAGTGTTGTAAATACGCGTCGGGTTGCAGTCAGGACGGCGACAAAATGCACTACGCTAACACTTTTTATTAGCATCTGGAATCTTTCACGGAACTAATAAAATAGGTCCCACCGGGGTATGGGAGAGGAGAACGATATATTTGACCCAGGGGTTATCGAAGTAAGAGGGGTGATACAGAGAGTGTTTTTTACCGTCACTTTTATTATGAGTCATATTTCTTAAGTGAAGTAACAAGGAGACGAAAATTATTAGTTTCCTTTTTAGAATCAACACATTAAAAGGAAAGAAATGTAATGTTAAGTCTAGTATCACTCGGAATGTGCAGAAATACACTCATTAAAATGTTCACTTTTCAAATTTTTTGAATGTCCTTCGCAAGTCAGCGGATGTTTAGAGGTTTTTATTGCTAGAACTACAGCAATTTATGTTATTAGAAAATAAATTTGGAACTTTAACACGTTGGAAGCCATGGGGGTGACCGGCGAAGCCAAGATTATCAGAAACACAAAATCCGAGTAAATTTTTATTTTTTGTAATATTATTATCGCTACTAGTTTGAAGAAATTAATGCAATATAGAACACACAAAAATAGTTTTATTTACATACACAGAGATGCCAACTTGCTCCGGACAGCGAATAAATATTTTCAAGTGGTAGTTTATTAATTGTGATTCTTGGTTTGATAAATTCAAATTAGTAGATTTTTATCCACCACTAATTCTAAACAATTCGCAGGCTTATATAATTCACCACTTTTTTTCAGATATGCCATGCTACACCTTTTAAAAAACTAGCAAAATCTGTCCAATTTTCGCAAATTTAGTTCGTAGTTATTTACCGTGTGACCAGGCGGATAAGTCATGTAAAATTAGTGTGGCATTCAACGTGTTAAGAAAATGGCATATATAATTCGAATAACTTTAGACTTTCAATTATTTGTCTGTTTTTCATTCAAACATTTTAAAACATGGAAGTATATATATATATATATATAGATATTGCGCATATAATGAAAAGATGGGCTGATGAAAAGATTATATCTTTTTTTTCTTCCGGTTTTTTAAATAAAATTTCATCCTTTTTTTTCTTCTTTTTTTTAAAACTGTTGTTTGTTATTTTTTTACTTATTATTCCCCCCCCCTTTTTTTTTTCCATATGTCTATAATTTTTCTTTGTTTTATTCTACATTTTGAACTTATCTAATGAGTTCTGTTTACTTGCAGCTTAAGCGCAATAAAGGAAACTTATTATTTTTTTTTT
>NC_092207.1:60275055-60277114 GCF_043381705.1 Parasteatoda tepidariorum | reverse complement strand
AATCACTTCATCGACACTTGTTTTTCTTAACTTTCTTCGTGTTTTCTTGTATTTATTTATTTATTATATATATATATATATACATATATTGCGAGTTAATACTTACACATTTCCTCTATTTTTTGTTGTTAAAATAGAGCAGTTTTTATGCGTTTAAATACAAAAACAAATAGAATATGTAAACAGTTAAAAACCACGAGGTAATAGTCTGTCCAATTCAAGATTGTAAATTGCTTTTACTATTCTAAATAAGTGGGGGGAAAAACAAGAAAGAAAATCTATACTACATTTTTTCGATTCCATTTATTTTAATATTACTGTTACCGTGAATGACTGAAATTAAGAGAATGTCGACTTTCACCGGTGAATGTCAACAATCACATAATCGCTTTGGTGAATGTCCAAAATATTTGTTATATCCGATTTGATAGTAATTTATTCGTTGTTATTATTATCTTTATTCGATATTTTAATATCTGCTGGGGATAGATGAGGAGAAACATCAGTGTTTGGAGTATCGGGCAGGGGCACTGAACCTTAAAAAAAGCATTAATGAAGGTCATGCCAGGCAGTGGCACTTAACTAGACCTAGTATATATTTCGGACATGTACCAAAGTGACTATGTGATTGTCAACATTCACAGGTGGAAGTCAACAACCACCAATTTCTGTCATTCACAGAAACATAACCACGTTTCCTTTTTTAATGACTTTTCAAGTTTTTTATAATTTTCCTTAAAAATATTTTACAAGTTATTTTCTTCATTTGCTAAGTTATAATATAAAATGTCATTTCAAATAAAATTTTCTTTACTCTTCCCCTCCTAATCGTACAAACATAAACTGAAATCAATATTTACATAATAATGTCTTAAATAATTCCCGAGGATTCGGGAAAAATTTTAATAGAGTATAAGTTGGAGTCAAGTTTTTGAAAAATGCTGGAATTTAATTTTTTTAAATTACTGATTCTACTGCAATGTGTACTAAACTATCAGATGAAAATAATTATTTTTTCGACACAATATTGCTTCCTATTTAATCATGTGAATCTTGCTGTGAAATTAGCCATAGAAATGCAAGAAAGATATTCACATTTGTTAATATGTTTGTCAGTAAATAGACACGAAGACCTTTCGGTATAGTAGAAATGACAACAAAGAAAATCAGATGATTATCAAAAGAATAAAAAATAAAAGGGGGTCAATTGTGGGCGGCGAAACTAAACGAGTAGGTTAAGGATAGGCCGAAATCCCTTGCGCACCGATGTTGTGACCAAATTTGTCTTCTTGATCTCAAAAGCGTCGTCGTTCAGGTAAGCACTCCAATGTGGGCGCTTCCCAGGGGATGGTGAGCATTTATAGATTATGGGCAATTAAACAGTGATATTTATAAGGTCACTGACACACAATTGTTAAAATTAGCCACTTGGTTTAACATCTAAAATTTATCTACAAATTGTTTTTGAACAGTGATGTTCGTATGAACTTCCCCGCATTTTACGTAAATTAACTCTTATTTAAACAAAAGCGATTTCACAAATTACCCATATTTTATATTTGAGAATTTATTTTATATTGCAAAGTGATATTTATTTTTAAACAAAATTGTTATGCGTTATTTTACAAATGAGTTTATTTTCATCAAATTTTCATTTGATATACATTCAATAACTTAAAGGTGTGATAATGGAAGTATATCATTGCAAAAATATTTTACTACTAATATGACAAAATAATAATTCTTTTCCACTACCATCTAATCTAAAAAATATTACGTTAAAGATTATATATATATATATATATACAGTGAAACCTCCTGTTATGGACACTCCTGCAAAACGGACGCCTCTCAATACGGACATATTTTTAATTCCCTGGGAATCTTCTATGAATAAACCATTACGTACATTCTCCGCAAAGCGGACACTCCCGTAACCGGACGCGGACAGTCATTTTGGTCCTGAAACGTTGTTTTTTATCTCTACAAACCGGACACTACTTTTTCTAAATAAATTGCAAGCTAAAAAAATTCAACTTTTCACCATTTTTAAAGCATG
>NC_092207.1:60227092-60274103 GCF_043381705.1 Parasteatoda tepidariorum | reverse complement strand
TTAGGGGTTTGAATTTGAAAAATTTGGTGCAAAAAATTTACATAAGTTTCCGTAGTTATTGATTTAGATGCAAAAGACCACATATATCGAGTGTGATGATCAATTACTAAAGTTAAATATTTTTTGGTAGAATTGTAATAATTAAAACCACCTACACTATCGATTGCAATTATTTCAAAAGGTTTGTCAACTGGGGGCATTTCCTGAAGTAACCCAAATCTTTTCTGTCTAGGTTTTTTATTAATTTGACAAGTATGACAATGTTTGTTAAAATTTGTAATGTCCAAAGTAATATTTTCCCAATAGTAAACAGGAGTAAGTAAATTAATAGTTTTTTGAATTCCGGGATGGCCAAATTTTTTATGAGTAATTTCAAGTAATTTATGCCTTAAAGAAAATGGAACAACAATTTTGGTAAAACCCTTTTTACGTATACACAAAACATTATCTATTTTACTAAAATTTCCAGTTAAATTATCATTTTGTTGGGCTTCGCATATATATATATATATATATATACACACACACAGAACATAGTACTTACAACATATATAGTATTGTAAATGGTACCTGTTATAAATCGAGCATTCTATCAACGAACCTCACGCTATTTTTGTTTATCTTGTAGAGTTGCACTTTTGTAATCTGGCGACTTCTTTCTTGTATATCTGAGTTTATTATTTTTTTAATCGTTATTTTTTCTTTCTTTCTAAGTTCATATTAAATACTAATTTAAAATAACCGTCACCCTTATTTTGCTAATGATAACAACAGTACCACCTTGTAAACCCGGACAGCAAGAACAAAATAAAATTTGCGGAAAACCCCAGATTATTTTGAGCATTATTTTAAAAAGTTCAAAAACTACATAGAGAATTGCTCGAAACCTTTTACGTTTTTATGATATTCAAATAAAACTTATTTCATTAGTTGGCAAGTGCGATTCATTACATAATTATTAAAAAAAAAAAAAATTCGCGCTAGCGCAGTACATAAAAAACTTTTTTAAATATGCGTAATTTATAAGCGAATCTTTTTTGAATTTTAAAACAAAATTGTTGTATTTAATTTTAAATTGCTCCAAAAATTTAGTTCAATTTTACTGAATATTTTAAGTTATAGCAAAAACACGTAAAACAAAAAAATTAGTCTTCATAAAAATGTCCATATCTCTATAAATATTTGAACTAGAATTACGAAATTTCATACAAATTTTACAAATAACAATTAAAGTAATCGATACAAGCTACAAGCTTATTGCTTTATTTTCTAGCATAGGGTGCTTAAAAATACTAGTTTTCGTTCGTAATTTATTGTCCCCCCTAAAACCTCTAAACATTATTGCAAAGTATGAAAAATTGTATGAGCTAAGCAACTCCAAAGTTACAAATTAGTCCTCTTGAGTATTTCTTGTTGAAAAGTGTTTAAAAAAATTTAAAAAAGTGAAAGGTTCTCTACCATTCTAATTCCAAAGGTTCTAACTATAACTAGGATTTAGTCATTTTATGAACTTAATGAATTTATTTTTTGAATTAACAAATATGAATAAAAAAGTATCAAAATTCGAGTATCAGTTTTTTTTTGTTAACTGCATTTATTTCATATTTACTTGCGTAAAATTAATAAACATGACCATCTTATGTAAATTAGTTCAGTGAATTTCCCCTCTCAAATACCCTGTAAGAAATAGTTAAAAGCGACAAAAGTCATTAACTTTAGTTAGTCTGAAAAAAAATTCATATTGTTTACAGCTATCGTCATTTAAAAGGTTTTATGAATGGTATTTTTATTTACAGCGTAGTTTTTCATTGAAACAAAATGGATGGGATAGTACATTTAATAACGCATATTTTAATATAATCATTTTAATATAATCATTTTAATTAATAATGTATATTTATTTCTCAAATTAAATGATTATAAAAATTGCTTTTCTGAGTGAGTCTTAATATAGTCAGTGAAAAATGTTTAGAAGGGGAAAAAAAACGTGATTTAATTAATCAGGATGATAGTTTATGAGTGGACGTTCTCCGGCAATCAAGTTAGGAAGCATTTATTCACTCAAAAGTATGGTTCAACCTATTAAGGTTTTAACAAATTTGAGCGATATTAAGGTTCATCAATCTCCAAAACTTCTAACAGTGTCATGCGAATTACTAGAAAATGTGTTTAAGTTGAGGTTGACATCAATTAATAAACTAATCCCTAAATTACGAAGTAGAAAGTGAATTCAAATTTAAAACGCATTTTTTTTTTCAATTTAAAACAACGAATAAAGTGTAAAAAATCTAAAGCACCCGCATGATGATAAGCAACAGGATGGGAAATTTGGTATAACTTACAAAGGCTAGGCGTAGTTAGATATTTGGCGAGGGGGGGGGGATAAATATATCATCTTCAGTCACGATCTGAAGAAAAAACTGAAAACGCGGAAATGTTTCAGACAGAGAGACCATAAATGTAGATAGTGATATAAAAATGGTTATTTATTATATGGTGAGACAAAAAAAAAGAGAGAAAGTTTCGTGAGATTCGCTCAGGTAAATTCAAAAAAAGAGAAGAAGCACCATATTTAAATCGTTCGACTGTAAAATTAATTTTAAAGCAGTCGCAAAAAAGAAGGTAAAATCAAAAATGAATCTTATTTATTGAGGAGAATAGTTGAGTTAGAACGAACAGCAACCATTTGCCACTCTAAAATGGTTTTTAAAAATAAATAAATAATTTAAAATATTCATATCAATGCACAAAAATTATTAATTGCCTAGAGATCGTTAATGTAGGGCTATCCAAAGTTGTTCTTCAAGCATGTATAAGTTAAAAAAATTATAAAATAAGTTAAATTGTGGTTTTCAAAAAAGAACTGTTATAAACGTCGAGATTGAAGAAATACAGATATATAACATATACTGTATACTTATAGATATACATATTTACTTATAGATATATAACATATTATATAGCTATATAATACAATGCAGAAAAATAAATATATATAGAATACAGCAATATAATTCCTCATTCTTGAATTTAGTAATTTTATTTTGAATTGAAAATTTTAGTTATAAATACTGATGGAATTCTAATGAATGCACATTCTTTTCAAAATAAATTGTTATTGAAAAATAAAATATTTTTTAAAATTTCATTATAATTTTTTTTCAATGGCATCTTCTTAAATAATTTCATATAAATAATCAAAATATTAAATAAATTATGGAATATTATTTGGACATAAATAGAATTACTTCCTTTCAAAAATCATTATTGATTAAAAAAAAAAAAAAAGTCCTAACTCACAAAACCCTAGGGTTCACAGAATATAGTTTGGGAATCCCTGTTTAGAGAGTGTATAAAGGAATTATAGTTTCATACTAATTTTAATTTTAATACTTTTTTTTTGTAAAAAACAAATTTTCTTGATTTTTTTTTTAAAAAATTGACATTGAATATTAAATTGATAGGATGGATTGAAATGAATGTAATTGTAATTTTCAGAATTATATGTTCATTTCATTATAAGAACCAATTGACTTTATTTTTAAACATGGCTAAAAGCCTCGAGCACTTTATTCCAATTTTTTACATTGAATTTTATTCTAGTTATCTTCTTTTTATTATTCCATTCTATCGCCAGGCTGTATGAAGTTCAAAGTAAAAGAAAAAGTTCTTACAAGTTCTATTAATTTAGAAATGATTGTGTTGAAACTATAAAATATTTCAAAATATTATTTTTTCAAATTTAACTATTGTTTCATCACTTACAATATATTTTGAATAAGAATAATTTAATTTTCTTTTTTGATGCCGTGAAAAGTTAACAATAATAATATTATACTTCTAATTGAAAAAAAATAGAAATAATCTCATTGTTTTTATAAAAGCCATCATAAATTTAAAGAAAAAAATGAGCACATCGTGATTGTTTTCATGAAAAATAAAAATAATTTAAAACGTTAGTATACTAACATTAAGTAAGGTGTGATTCTCAAAGTTGCTACTAGATGGCAGCACTAAAGACATACGGCGGTTCCACTTTTTCAACCATTAAGCTTTAAATTTTATCAGATGCTTCTCCCACTGTTAACGTTCAGAAGAAAAACGACAAGATAATATCTATATGTATTCATGCACGAAACAAAAAATATTAGATAATTTATTTATTTTTATTTCTTTGAACTATCTATTAAGTATTAAGATCGTCGATCTATTAAGTATTCCTATTAAGTATTAATGATGATTATAAATGGTTATAGGTGTTTTTAAAACATTAGCTTACTTTTGGGAAATTTTAATAAACTGATATAGAGCCGCATTCCTATATGTCTTTTTTTTTTTTTTTTTTTTTAAATTCTACTTCTATTATGACACTTTCAAGAGTGTATTGGAGCACCATTCATTCACTGGTTAATCAATTAAATAATTATTTTTCCTCGTGAATTTCGCAGTTTCTATAAATTAAACGTAAAAAACTATTTAAGGAATAGATAGTTTATTTTTGAATCTTTAAATAAAAGTTCTGTGTACAGGATATGCTGCTGCAGCACGAAAATTACAAAATACCCAAGCATCAAGCTGTATAATTTAGCATAAATTATGCTATGACTACAAATTTAAATAGAAAATATTTCAAAATGCAATTAATTTATGCCAAGATTACTTAGAGTTACGGAGAACTCATCCTCAATTATTAGTTTGCATCTTGATATTTTGGAAAACGTTTTTTCAGCATTTGAAACTTCATGGTTTATTCTAGGTTCACCTGAACACAACTTTTGTTGAAATTTCATAATAGCAATGGAGGGGAAACAGAATTTGCATTGTAAAAACATGCAGAGAGATGTAGTGGGCAAAATAAAAAAACGGACCACCCAGATTAACTTTTGATTTAATGATCGTATTCTAAAGTTCTATGATTCAGTCTTAGGTATTATTGGGTGACCTCAAATATGCTAATTAATTAGCGCAGACGATATTTTAAGTTACGAAATCAGACACAAAAACGCACTTTATCTGAATAAACATACTTTTTTTTGTGACGGATTCTGATTTCTGACCCCCAAAATATAGGGGACAGCCGCAACCTGGGAAATATGGTCCCCGCAGTTTGGTCCAAACTATGGGCATCCAAAGTTTGGACCCCTTAATGTTAATTTTATTTTTTGCGTATTTCACCATATCTCGAGAAATTTTTAAGCGAATTGAAATTCTTTTTTACAAACAACTAAAAAATTCATTTATCCGAAGATAATTCAATGAAAAATATAACTTTAATTAAATATTCATTATTTTATTTAATATTGGTTGAAAATATTTTGAATTGTAAGGTCTAACATTTTTAATAGTATGATATAAAACCTTTTACATCATTTTGAAGAATGGAATTTTACAGGGCAAAATACAAATCGGGTGATTACTTCTTGAGAAATCGAATTTTAAAAATACGGCTTCTTAAAAATTCGATTTCTCAGGAACTATTCGACCGACTTCGCTGAAATTTTGCATTCAGCCATGTAAAATTACATGCTTCAAAATGATGCGAAAGATTTCACACCTTACTATTCAAAATATTTTCAACTATTATTAAATAAAATAAGAAATATTTATTAAAAGTTATATTCCTCATGGATTTCTCTTTGGATAACGAATTTTATAGTTGTGTGCAAAAATTTTTCAGGTCGCGTAAAAAGTTCTCGAGATATCGTGAAATATTTAAAAAATAAAATTAACATTAAGGGGTCGAAACATTGGACCATTCTCCTGATCAAAAACTATGGGGACCATATTTCCCTGATTGCAGCTCCCCCCTTTATTTTGGGGTTCAGGAATCTAAATCCGTCGTAAAAAAGTATGTTTATACAGAGAAAGTACGTTTTCGTAATTTAAAATATCGTCTGCACTAATTAATTAGCATATTTGAGATCACCCCGTCCAACCATTAAGATTGAATCCTAGAACTTGAAGATCCGATCATTAGATTAAAAAAAAAAAGCCTACGCTTTTCGATTTCTTAGACGTATGACAAGCAGTGTACACATGTAGAGATATTTAATTTTCTGTACATCTAATTATGTTTCTAAATTTTATGAATTTGTCAAAGAAAATAAATAATTAAAAATAAAAATCAACCAAGATTATTTTTTCTATAGTATGCGATTTTCTAGTTTATTTTAAAAAATTTAATGGTAACATACGAAATATATATAGCTTATAGCGCTATGCATGAGTTAAAAAGTTATACAGTTTCTATAAAACACACTGGTATTCGGACGATAAATTTTACATGAAAACATCGTAAGCTTCAATGTAATACGGCTCTTACAGTAATTTATAGCTCATGTCGGAGAATATCTCATCAAAAACACATTTAAATAGACAGCTAATCCTAACAGAAAAAAGTAAAGAGTTCTCCTCATATATCAATCAGAATTAAAACAATAGACAATGAATTTGTCAAAAATCTGACTAGATAGTTACAACTTCTCTCTCAAGGGAATATCGGGATATAATCGTAAAGCAACGACGGAACAATAATTTCTTGAATATCAGTTTTCATCATTCGAAATACTGACTGGCCTTCGCGGATGGGCGGAGGTTTCATAGCGTAGGTGTGTGTGTTCTTAAGCATAATCTTCCTTTTGTCCGATGGTTTTTTTTTCAATGTCAAGGAGATGGATAATCTCAAGGTTGCCATGAGGATATGAAAATCGCCAAAGTGATCGCCAAATGTTCATTGTTTCATTTTTCATCCCGAAAAGCAGATGTAGGCGTTAATGACCTAATAAAAATGAATTTCCTGTTCCGTTTCGATTAATTTGTTGTAATTGATAAAAAGGTAAAACAGGTATGTGTTAGTGACAGAAAGAAGGATGTGTATGACAAAAATAGGAAATGAGTAACAAATAGCTCACTTCGTGAGTCAAGTTATAAATATAAAATTTGAAAACTGTTATAAAAAACTCGATAGTAAAAACCTTGGCGAACAAAGAACACGTAGGTATTCTTTGGCCAAGGTAAAAACAATATTGAATCAAAATTTGCTGCTGGTCAGTGAATCAGAACCAAATTTTTTTACATTAAATTTATAACAACTCATTAAATGGCTAATATTAAATTTATTCAATAAATAAATTTTTAAATTAAATTTATAGAAAGTAATTTTTAACGTGTGGCCACTTTTTAGACAATTTTTGACAAAAAAAAAAAAAAAAAAAAAAAAAAAAAAAAAAAAAACTGTTGAATTCATTAATGTAAAGCATTTCTCAAAACATAGTAAACACAATAGAGCTCAAATCTGAAATGAAGAAAATTTTTCTTGACCTTTCCAAGTAAAGACTCTGTGAGATGTAACTATTGTGTAAAACTTTTTCTACTAATATATGTAACATCTCAGTAAAAATTATAATGGAATCTTCATTCTAAGGAAAGATTATTTAAATTGTCTTTAGTAACATTTTAATGGATTATAACTGAATTTGAGATCGTTACCTAAATTATGGCAAATTAAGATAAACTCGGAACGAAGGTATTATATATAGGTATTATAAATATATACGGCATTATATATTATAAGTCGCACGCAATTTTATCCACTGCAAGAAAGGGGCGATTGTCAGACAATTTTTAAACCATCAGTTTTTTATATTTAGTCACGCTGTAGCCTGTATATTTTTCATTTAGACTATTTCAGATATTCAAGATAGCGCAACATATTTATTATTATAGCATTGACTTCATTAAGTATGAAATAAGATTTCCCCTTATTGAGTAATAACTTAAAGCGTAATCTTTCGCTTTTAAGAAAATAAATTAATTTTCCTATTAAGGGCTCTTGGATCAGGAAGAAGTAATTAGAAAAGTGTACCGAATCAAACCGGTTCTTAAGGTGAGGAAAGTTTTAATCAATAAAAATTCAATCCTCGTTTGCTTCATTTGCATATCGATAAAGATACAAAATATGGAGCATAAAAAGAAAATGAAAATTTTTTTGAAACATTTCATATTAAATATAAATTTTAAGCTCGAAATAATAATATTTTTTGAAAATAAAACGTTTAGGTATTTTACTTTATTTATCATGTTCCAATATAATTACGTAATTACATGAAAATACATATCTTTTTTCACAAATCTAAATATACATTCATTACTTAAGATGAAAACTACACTTCCACTACTTAAACACTGAGCTTTTGATACGTGTGCCTTACGTACACAGAGCCTTTGATACACGCGGATATTAAAAATGAAATCACAACAAAATATGTTTTTAAAGATATTTAAATGGTATACGTGGTGTTATTTTTCTTAATAAAATAATTCTAGGATGTTATCTTTTTTCTTCAAATAAATATCAAGTAATATATTTAAGAGCCGAAATCGCCATGTATAAAATTAGTCAATAAAAAAATTATTAAAAAAACTTAAAATATTAGCCTGAAATATTAACATGTCATCATCAGTCAAAAGAAAATGAATGGATAGGACTGAACAAGTGTAAGGCCATATACAGGTTTAAAAAAAAAAGGTTTAACCGAAAAATTTATGAATAATTTTTCTAATTTATATTGTCATGTATATGTTACTGTGAATGACCGAAATTGGTGGTTGTTGACTTTAACCGGCGAATATTGACAACCACATAGTCGCTTTGGTAAATGTCTTAAATATATAATCTAGTTCAGTGCCACTGACCGGTATGCATTTGCCCGGTACTCTGAACATTGATCTATCCTCTCCTAATCTATCCTCTGCGGATATTAAAATATCGAATAAATATAATAATATCAACGATTAAATTAATATCAAATCGGATATAACAAATATTTCGGACATTCTCCAAAGCGACTATGAGATTGTTGACATTCACCGGTGAAAGTCTACATTTTCTTGATTTTGGTCATCACTGTAACATATACAATCAATAACTTTATGCTTATGAAATGAGAGAAAGCAGTACTAAGTTTGTCTATAATTTGAGAAATTTGTTTGATTTCTTACAATGTTGTTTGATACCTTTATGATTTCTTATACATAAAATATATTTTCATTAATAATACTGTTTTATGAAAACTATAAAGTTAACAGTTAAACATAGTGCTTTTTTTTTGTTTAAAATGACGTGAGCTAATCTTCGTCAGATTATGTTAATGATTAATATGAGATTCAACGATATAAATAGAAAGAAATGATTGAATCGCTTTAAAATGTCAACTTCAAACTGGCTCCAGTCTCGTACGGGCTTTGGAAAGAAAGTTAAATTTTGATGAAGTTAAAGGCAGAATAAGTGATGAAATAAAATTTACAAAACAATTCTTTACGGTGCGCAAAAAAAAAAGAAAAAAAAAAGAACACCTCTCAAAAGAAAATCTGTGCACGTAAGAACTTAAATATTTAGATCATAATTAAATGAAAAGCTTCATACATATAAGTAAAAAGTTTGTGGTTTTCTTAAAGAGATGTATGACAAAAAGTGAAACTAACAATGATGGGGTCCAAACTTATGTTTTCTATATTGACCAATCCTTGGCGTATTCCTCACGTATTCTTTGGCCAAGGACCAATCTATTGGAGCCCTTTTTCCAGCTTACGTCTGCCATTCGCCCATATTTTGAGGGTCAAAAATCCCTATTCGACGAAATAACATATGGTTATAACATTATGGTTAATGAAAGTACATTTTTGCTCCTGATTTTGTAACTTAAAATATCATTTGCACACATTGATTAGCGTAGTTAAGACATATATTGATTAGCAAATATATAGCTTGAAAATATTTTAGCTATAAGATATTATAGCCCACGAGATTGTATCTCAGAACGTTAGAACCCAATATTTAGAACAAAAGTCATTCTGGTTATCTGAGTACTGCACATATGTAATACGCACAAGAGAAATATTGAGATTTTTATCAGAGATATAAAAATGTCCTATCTATGAAGACACACAGCACGTGTCGTTAAGGTGCTGTAAAATTGAAGAAGAAATAAATATTTTTTTTTAAATCTTGTCATCTTGTTTATCTTGTCATATATATTTAAACAAACATTTATAAATAATTAAGAAAAAATATTACTCGAGAGATTCTTAAACAATTATTAAAATTATTACTTATCACAAACATCATTCCTACATATGTGAATTGTGTCGTTGGCTGAAATAAGAAGATAGCAAATAAGTAATTTGTAATAACATACATCTCAATTCTTTAATCAAATTAGTCCCGCAAATAAAAGGAAAATACGACGAACCAATATGAAGTATGATGTCAGAAGTGCTCCAGTTAAGAAAAGATAATTATGACATTTAATTGCAATTCTCGCCTACATACTCATTGAAAATTCTAAGGAAGCCGTGAGCGTATTTGGCTATCTAAATAGAAGGTCACTACCAAGTCTCTTTTTACAGCAAATATACGTAAGTATATCACGAAAAGTTTAGGGTAACAAAAAGGATATTCAATTTGGAGAAGCGGGTTAACTGTCGGATGTGCTTGTACTTTATGTCTTGATGTAGAGTTGATAAGTTCAAATAAACCCACGACATACGTTGAACAAGGAAGTCAAATTCTTACGGACACAAAATGTTCTTACAAATCACAAAGATTTTAAAGATTTTTAAGTAATCTGCTGAATAAGCAATTGAAACCAGAACATGTATCTTATGTATACTAAAAAGAATATGCAGAAAGAGCGAATATGCATTTTCTAGCTTGGTACCAGAGGTATGAACCTTTTTTAAAGGATTGATCTAATCTTTTTGAGGAAAATGATTGCTCCTCTAGGAACAACTCTTGAACTATAGATGAATTCGAAAAATGTTTGTATAATAAGCAAATTATAATAATAATTTGACTTCATTAAAAAGAACTGAATGGTTCAAGGGCAAATATGCTAATTAATTAGTGCATACGATATTTTAAATTACAAAATTAGACGGAAAATGAGCCTCTGAAAAAACATATTTTTTCGATTCGTCATTTGCTTGGATATGAATATACGGATTATTCTTATTAGGTGCATCATAAAATAGATTTGATTGTATTGACGAGCAGAGTTAGACAAAATGTATGACTTTCTGCGAGCACAAAATCTCTATTAATAAACTTTCAGCATGCTCTTGTAAGTGGTTTCAATCCTTTCGTTGCCACCTCATTTTGGCAAAATTCGTTTGAAAAATCAAGTTTTTTTTAATGTTTAGTTTTCATAGAACTCTATATTGATTTATACCACAGGGATGAATTTGGCAAAAATCCAAGAAAGTTGAAAATAAAAATACAAAAATGTTATGTGCAAGAAACACACTTTAAATCATTCATAAAAAACCAGAAATTTAAGCAAGAAAAAAATGTTTGTAGAAAAAATTTATCTACAGAAAATTACCAGCGTTTTAATAAAAATATCAATGCGAAATTTTATCTATTTATTTAAATTATGAATCACGCGAACACGAATCTCGACATTTAATTTTAAAAGTCGCGTTAATTCGAATCTCAATGTTAAAATTTTAAAATGGCGTGAATACGATTCTCGATGTTTGATTTTAAAATAGCGAGAAATCCGACGTTTAATTTTAAAATCGCATTAGATACGAATCTCGATGTTTGATTTTAAAATCACGTAAATACGAATCTCGATGTTAGATTTTAACATTGAATACGAATCTCAATGTTTGATTTTAACATCGCGTGAATACGAATCTCGATGCTTGGTTTTAACACTGCGTGAATACGAATCCCAATGATCGAACGATTTAATAAAAATATCGATCTGAGACTTTATTTATTTAAAATGTGTGAATATGAATCTAAAGTAGTAATTATTAAATCACGCGAATACGAATCTCGATGTTAGATTTTAAAATCGTGAGAATGCGAATTCCGATGCATAATTCTTCAGTCACGTGAACACGAATCATACCAGTGGCTTTAAAATCGCGTGAATACGAATCGCGATATTTGATATAAAACCGTGAAAAAGTTAGGGCATTGACGGATACTCGCATCTAAGTTTTTCTGTAATTGAAAAGTATTTCATTCTTAATCATGAAATAAGCAATGTTTTTTAAATAACAAGAGACAGCCCTAGCAGCAAAATAACTTGGGTTCAAATGCCCGTTATTTCTCAGATCTTTCAGATCTTAGATCTCTCTTTAGACCTTTATAGAAATGTCCGATTCAACTGATATTTTACAGCCAGTTTACAACCAATATCGGCCTTATATAGAATTGCCAGATTCACCCGAAATTTTGTAATTATTATTCAGCCAATATATGTCTTATATTGGATCTATATAGGCCGATTTTGGCCCTATATAGGACATATGTTAAAAAAATTTGAACAACCCAATATCAGTGCATGTTCATATAAGACCCATATTGAGCCAATTATTAGCCCAATTGGGGCCAAGGTGAAATTGTTGCCAAGGAGCATTCATGTTATACTTAATATAGAATTAAATGCAGCGAGGAAAAAGTTAAATTTTATAAAAAGGATTATAACTATAAAAATCACGTTTTCAATATTTATCAGTATTATTTGTTTTATTTTTAAGGTATGAGTAATATTTCATTGGTGCGAAATTTTAAAACAATAAAAATAATACGTCATTGAAATATTTCATCACTTAGATTCTTTTTTTTCAACATTTTACAATAGCTTAGATACTAGAGCAAAAGTCAAATTTCATTTAGATTTCTAATGCTATTATCTAACGGATTAATAGAGTCACATAAAATGTATCTTAAATTCTCTCTTTATTATGTATAGTGCAAGCATAAGTCAAGCAAATTCGAAACGATTATGGAAAACCAAACTCGTTTTTTTACGATTTTAAATGTAATAAATAAAAGAAGAAATAATGAACAATTCTAACTAATCCAACTTGAGAATATAAAATTGAAACTCGAAATTGAATAAATTACGTTAGAGAGGAAAAAAGAACAAAATTAATTCTTAATAACCTAACTTGAGGGTATCATCTTGCAATTTAAATATAATAAATTGAAAAGGAAATGACGAAAAAAATTAATATTTAATGACATAACTTGTAAGTAACAACTAGAAACATAAAAACATAGGTTTCTTTAATCTAAAAGATCTTTTCTTTTCGTTAGCTCTTGTAGACTCGATCTTAAGAAACCGACAAGTCTTAAAGAACAGAATTAAAAACTACAGGACTTTAAATGAAAGGAACTGCGGTTGAAGGTTTTATATATTTTTTCTTTCGATGCCATTACTAAGATCTGCTATCAGCACAATTATGGGCACCCATCAACGTTAAATTAACTGTGAAGCAATGGAGAAAGAGAAAGCCTTCGACCTAATGATACTAAGTAAGCGGAACGTTCCTAAAAGAGGCATAATCAATACCACTCTCTGTTGTTTAATGGGTATTTTCTTTGTTGTACTATATTATTACATTGGAAGCCGTAAAAACAGTTGTTCTTCTTGTTTTAGGACTTGAAAAAACAGTCTTGTCATATAATAAGAACGGTGTTTAGCGTATCACAATTTAAAAAATATTGAGGAAAATAAAATTGAATTTTAAGTCGATATCTTTGGAATTACTGAAATCTTACAAATAAAAAGTTTTTAATTATCATCTTTAACAGTAATTTGAAAAAACAAAAAAAACTTTGAAAATTAAAAAGGTAAAAAAAAAATACTGATGTAGTAAAGGCTTGATCCTTGCTTCAAACCTTTAGTTCAAATTTGACTATAGCAACAAAACCTTGGATGACATTTAAAATACTAAAGTGGTTTGTAGAACCGAATAAAAAGGATTAATGTAAAGATAAGTTAATGTTAGTCTTTGCATTGGTAAAAATAAATATGCAAATATTTTGAGCAAAAAAGTAGTGAAAAAAATCATTTAAAAATATTTTATGATTTTTCATTTTAATGAACTTCATTAACACTAGAATGATGTTAAAATTAAGTGAGAGTTTTTTAAAAGAATTACAAAAAATTTTTATCATAGAAAAGCTTTATATAAAGTGCAAAAAGTAGTCCGCTATTACGACAAGTTTCCAAATCATCGTCAAAGTGGTAATACTTATAAAAAAATAATAATTATAACGAGTTAAAAATTACAAGCCTTCCAGTAATGAGACATTTCCATGCATTTTTCTGTAGTATAATCAGGCAAACTTACACTAATTTTTTTATTATTGTCATTTTAATATTAAATATGTGCAGTTACTTATAACAACAAGCCCTCTATAACAACAATTCCATCTGTTATTTTTAACTATCGTTATAACTGATTTCTTCTCAGAGAGGAGAGTAACTGTTTTTTCTTCGAATATTAAACAAATACAATTCAGCAGTTAAATATATTAAGCTGCATCTTACAATATCTCGATGAATACAGACTGAAATATTTTTTTATCATATTCAAAAGTTTACTAAAATATTTAAAAAGAAGGAAGGAAAAGAAAGATATTAAGACACGTATCAATTTCACAATTGAAAAAAAAAAACTTCTTTGGTGTTCTAAGAAAAACTTAATGCTTTTAAAATGGATCATACTAGCTAATAATTTAAAAGATTCGAGATGTGTGACTATTTTCAACAGCCATTTAAAAAGATGATGGCTTTTCTAAATTCTTTAGTGTTCTAAAAAAACGCAAAATGTTCGAAAACAAGTGACGTAAGATAAGAAGCAATTGAAGAGCGTTTTACTGGAAACATAAGATAAATGTGAATCTATAATTAATCATTAATTATTATTATTCTGTCAACCCTATAAAGTGGGTAAAAGAAGCTTCCATAATGACCTTGAGCGTAAAATGAAATTGCTTTTCCTGATGGTGCGTCGCAATTGTTTATTATGTAGCTAGGACTTGATTATTATTTGAAAATTCTTGGCATTAAATTACCCCACGCAATAAAAGGCCTTTTTGAGTGTTACGCGAACATCCTGGAAGTGGCTAGTCAAGCCGTTATGTTTTTCTTCTTCTTCTTCTTCTTCAAAATAATAACAACATAATATGACCATATGATGTACAATTTTAATCATAAAATATTGTTTTGATTATCAATAAGAACAAGTTCTTATGTAATTATCGGAGAGTTCGACATAATTATAAATTTAACTTGTTTCTTTTTAACGGAAAAATTAACATTAACTCTGTGCTTTCTGGAACTGTTGCGTAGTTATATTGGAAAATAAATAAATGAATAATTAAGGAAATAAATAAAAACTTGAAATTTTGAAGGTTCGTAATATTTGGAATTCATTAAACTGTATTGACTCTGTGCTTTCTGGAACTGTTGCATAGTTATAATGGAAAATAAATAAATAAAAACTTGAAATTTGGAAGGTTTGTAATATACGGAATTCAACAAAATAAATAAATAAAAATTAATGAAATTAAAACTCGCAGCATAATTTATCCGATAAAATACAGTTTAATTCTTAAAATGTGGAACAAAATAAAAAAAAAGTTCTGGTGTGTGAGAAATAAAGTATTGTTTTTAGAATTTCATTTTTAAATAAAAAAAGTTATTGGATTCTATACGTTATTTTATAAGGAAAATGTTTTACTTTTTCACTAAATTCACATTGTAAAATACAATGAATTCTTCCAGTAGTTTTACGGTAATTTTCATCCGCAGTGTATTCGTACTGTGAAAGGCATTGACTTTTAGAAACAAAACCTTTCAACTCAACAGTGAGATTTAAAGTTAGAAATTCAATTTAAGGTGCAAAAACAAAAATTTCCAAAAAATATTTTGTAATTCTACAAAATTTAATCGAATAAAATATTTAGTCATGATAAACGCAAATGGTATTTATTGACAAAAAATTACACCACATCTATTCCATTAAAATGTGTTTAAAATATGAAATTAACAGCTTTCGGTCACGATATTATTACGTAAATGAAAAAAAAAAACATATATAAAATGATATATTTTGCTCACTAAAAATAAAGTAAAGAATGTAAATATTGACTAATAATTTCTTTTCGTGTAAATTCCAAGGTCACATTTGAATATTCTGTTTGCATTCCAGGCATAGTATATACTCGTCTATGCGTAGGTACAGAAGCATATTTTAGATGTCATGAACAAGGCACGACAAGAAGATTATTCAGCGTGGGCAATCTACAATCACGCAATCTATCCGTTACACCTGCACACATAGAATAGGAGGAATAATTTAAACACAAAATTTACAACAATCTGGTATTTACCGGTTAAAAAGAAGTCACTTGTGTCACTTGATTCTAGAAATTGCACACTTTAATACTTGTAAACTCATGTATCGATTTAGTCGAACATAAATTAAATCAGATCAGTATATCTTGAAATATACATAATGGTAATTATTTATCAATATACAAAAAGCAAACAAACATGCATTTTTAATGATATCTGAAAATCTGAAACTGTAAAATAACGATAAAATGTTATAATTTTTGTTTAAACTCTTTAAGATTAAAAGGCAGCACACAGAAGTTAGAAAACCTTGGTTCTGAGTCAGCTCGTTTATGAGTTTTTAAGAAGCCGCAAAAATATTTTTAGAAAGCAGTTCTATTCCTCATAATATATAATTAGCAACATTCACATGTGTTCTTTAACATCTCTTGTAGCAGAAAATAAAGGAATTTCAATTTAATACTTGCACGCCAATGACATTCCTTTGCAAGATAAGAGACATCTTATATATTGATGTGGCAACTAAGCCATTTTTGTTAACATTATGCAAATCGTTAAAAGTCTATGTTTTGTTCTATTGGAATCTATGCTTTATTTTTTAATTCTTTTTGCTTTTCATCAAGCACTAAAGGCCACAAAGGTTGCTCGTATATGTATGGAGAGGGTGCACCAAGCTCATAGAACCGTTCCAGATGGGTATGTCACTTTTAAAAAATGAAAGTTTTAACAAAGACATACAGCGGTACCACCCTGAATAACTTTTGATCTAATGATCGGATCTTCACGTTCTAAGTCTCAATCTTAATGGTTTAAAGGAGTGACCTCAAATATGCTAATTAATTAATGCAGAGTAGTATATTTTGTATTACGAATCAGGGATAAAACGTACTATCTTCGAACATAAATTTTTTTTGACGGACTCGGATTTCTGACCCCCAAAATATAGGGGGTAACCGCAATGTAGGAAATATGGTCCTATTGGTTCAGTCAGGAGAGCGATCCAAAGTTCGGTACCCTTAATGTTAATTTTAGTTTTTGCTTATTCCGCCATATCTCGAGAACCTTTTAAGCAAATTGAAATTTTTTTGCACTCAATTATAAAATTCGTTTATCCAAAGATAACGCCAAAGAGCGTAACAGCGCCACACAAAAATAAATTTCAATAAATATTTATTCTTTTTTATTATTTTATTTAATAATAGTCGAAACATTTTGACTTGTAATTTTTTAGATAATTTAAAAGTGTCTAATTTCACATGGCTAATTTCACATACAAAATTTTAACGAAATCGGTTGAGTAGCTCCTGACAAATCGAATTTTAAATATACTACTTTTTGAAAATCCAACTAACCAAAAGTGCACATTCTACAATCTTCGTGATTATAGGATGTACTCTTTCTACCCCCAAAATGACGTCTATTTGTTTTACCAAACAATATGGTAAATTATTAAAGCTTTTAATTGCAATTTCATTTAAATAATATAAATTTAGAACTACTATTAATTCGCGCAACTATTAACAATTTGAATACTTTACATTATAAATTAATAGCGTTTTACTTTGTGTAGTGTACAATGTATGCTTGATTTTAAATACTTCGTACAATAAATTTAATATTTGGCACTTAAATCTAATACTTATTACTTCATTTGAATATTTGCTTATTACCAAAATTAATAGAGCGCCATCGGCGTCAATAGTACGGCGATTTTTTTATTTCTCACCTGAATGAATTGTTACCCTTTTTCCATTCATTTTTCTCTTTAGTACGTAGTTCATTTTTTAAAATTTCATTTTTACGTAGTAGTTTATTTTTTTATATTTCAAATACCGTTGATTTTAAACAGATTTATCGAAATACATTAGCATAATTACATAAAAAAATAATCACGTGGTATCGTTACATAAAAAATTTGATGGCGTAGTGCATTTATGCTACCACGCTTACGTTGTTCATTGAGTTCATCTGACAAAACGAAAAATAAAATTATTAAATATCTAAAAACGTACAAAAATTTTCTTTTTTGATTAATGAAAGCTAAAAGCTAGCAAGCATTACCGACACTACCATTAAAATCGTCGCCAGTTTCACTTATATTAATGGCGCTAGCTCAAAACCAATGAAAAAATTTCACTTATTAAATGTCTCTGATGAAGATCTAAGTGACATTTTTGAGCATTTATTAGGATCTGCTGCTAAAATTGTCCCTGTCCAAATTTCAGTATGCTAGCGCCAACGATTCATGTAGTTACAAGAGAGGCACGCACAAACTCTTAGTTTTATTATTATAGTAGATAAAACAAGAAAGTGTCAGTGAAGAAGCGTTAGCTTAAAAAGTGTTTCGCTATTTTTTGACGATGCAGAAATTTTCAAATGGATGAGAAAAAGTCTAACATTGTTCTACACTGAGTTAACTAATCAAAGCTTCACAAATGCAGACACAAAATACTCATTTAAATACGCATAGAGAACAAAAACGCGATGTCTATAACCTAAATAAGCAGTAGCAGAAGAAATGAGAGCAGAACAGCTGTCAAAATAAAGAATTACTGTTTATAAGAGGACCAAACCACACGAAGTAGACGGCAAATCGAATGTTTCTCTGTGAGTCACGTCGCAGCAGTGTTCGATTGCTCGCTCACGCTGACATTGAAAAGCGAATTAGATCTTCATTTCCCCCCAGACAGTATATTTCTTTATGGTTATTCTTATGCAATATCTTTCTTCATTAAAGCAAATGGATTCTCATGAAACTAGAAGGCACCGTTAGAATGAAGTAACCTTAAGCAAATCGCTCTAGTCCAGGTGTAAGACCATTTTAAAAGATTTTCGGTTGAGTCCTTATTTGAAATGTTCGACTTTCTCGGGATTCCCAACTTATACTCAATTGAAATTTCTCAGAATCTCAGGAAAGCTTTAAGATTAGTATTAGGTCATTGTTCATTTCTAATTATATGCTTCTTTTTTTACTGACTATTGAAGTAAAACTCAGTTTTTTTTATAATTACACTTTGAATTACAACATATAAATTTAAAAAAAATTAAGAAAATAAATTAATAAATAAATAAGAAATAAATTAAAAAATATATAATATTTATAAAAAATGCTGAAATAGTGCAAAACTTTTTATTAGGAAAAGAACATTGCACACAATCATATATATATATAAGTAACCTATCACAAAGATATTGTTTAGTATAGTAGTCAACCATTAGAAATGATACCTTTAATTTATTCGGCTGTTTATTTTAAATTTAACTTGATAACTTTGTTAAATGAATTTGGTTTATGAATTATACATTAAAAATAAATTTTAATTAATTATATATTAATCTCGATTTTCAATAGTTTCGATGATTTTCTGTGTTCTTTTTAAACTGTTAAGTGAATAATAAGCTTAAAACCCTTCACATGTGTAGAATTAAGTTTATGATAAGTAATAATTTAAATAATTGTTTAAAAATTATTCGAGTAATATTTTTGCTTAAATAATTGTAAATATTTGTTTAACTTTTTATCAAAAGATACCTTTTTATTTATTTATTTCTTCTTCAATCTACAGAACCTAACTTTCAACTCACAGGATTCGGAGTGAGAGCAAATTTTTCTGATTTTAGCGAAAAATGTCTTTGAATCCGATTTCACAACCTGATTTTTCGAAATTGTTTTTTTCACCAACAATTTATAATATTCAGATGTAATTAAAATTACAATATTTGTTTTCCAAAAATGTCATTTTTAATCGCTATTCTTTTCGAGAATATCAATGAAAAATAAGACGCAGTTGGTGGAATGGAAAAAAATAAAATAAAAATATTCAACTCAAAAATTGATTATTCGTTTTTATTTATTTATAATTTATACAGAATTTACCATGGAAAAAAATATAATGGATCAGGATCCATTTTTCATTCATTGATATATTACCAATGAAATTTGAATATTAAAACTAAATTGTTTCTTTTCCTTATTCAGAATTTAGAAAACGCATCAGCAACGTGATATTTAATTTAGTTTTGAGAAGAACGCTACATTTCAACTATTATTTAATTATGCGTAAGTTTATTGAAAACACATTGAAAAATTAAAATAAAAAAAACTCTTAATTTAGAAAAAAAAAAAAATACTGTGCGGTATGAGACGCAGTTGACTACCTTTTAAAAATCTGAAACAAAATTCTATTATTAATTAAGTATTACAGTTAATGTATTGAAAAAGTTATTTTCATTGTCATCTCATTCAGACAAAATTAAAAAATTTCAAATTAAAATTTAAAAAAAAGCTTAATTTAAAAAAAAATAAATTCTGTGCAGCAGATATGAGACGCAGTTTACAACCTTTTAAAAATCTGGATCAAAATTATTTTATTAATTAAGTATTACAGTTAATGTGTTGAAAAAGGCATAGAAGAAATTAAATAATTAAAAAAATTCACCATGTTTCTTTAGTTAGATAAACACATATTTCTAAATTTCTCGGAAAATTTTTTCCCTTCAAATTTCAAAAAGGGGACACAGCGCCTCCTATATATCCTGATTCCTCCTATATTATAATATTGCTATCTGAAGAAAGGGTTGGATTTACCAAGTAAATATTTAAAGTATTTTCTATAGATTACAAAAATCATTCAACACATTTCAAAACTAACATTTCATTCAGGAAAAACATACTAAATATCGAACTCGACATAAAACCGAATTATCATAATAATAAGTGCCTTTTTTTCAGGAAATTTAAAAATTTTCTACGTTTCCAATATTTTAAAATAAATAAATTTGAAATATGAAAACAAGCATGATTAAAATTGCATTACTATTCACTATATTGTATTGAAATGTATTACTTTTTACTATATTGTATTGAAATGTATTACTATTCACTATATTGATTGTATTGAAATATACATGAAATATACCTCACTCATTTTCAATTTAATTTTTTTTAACTAGTTTCATATCTCGTTTTCAGTCACTTTGGTTTATTTATCCGTGTTAATAACAAATTATAAACATTTGAAACAATGATTCTGGTTCAATTACAACAATTCGGTTCCAATTTACTATAAAATTTAGCTTTCAGAAATCTGTTCAAGATGTGCATAAATTGAAGTAGAGAAAAATGAGATAAAAAAAAAAGAGAAGCCATTTCTAATATATTTATTTTTATAGAAGGCATATTTTCTTTATTTTTGAGAATATAAATATGCTTTATGAGATCCCAAGGAAGGTTATGTGAATTTTAAAAAGTGGATGTTGTAAATATGTAAGAATCTTAATAATGGCGACATCTACGACAACGAAGGTTGTCGAATTACATACAATATAAGTTTAGCAATGCTTTGTATGTTTATGTATGGTTACAATGACAGGAAGGGTGAAGATTTTAGTCATTGCTTTTATTTTACGCAATAATATGGCGTCACTCATTTCATGACAATTTCCGAAATGTTCTAGGAAATATGCTTCATTGACTTCCTTTAAAATAAAGAAATGGTAGTAATATATTCCTAAAATGCTGTTACTGTTTACTGTCCTTACGTTTTTATTTGCAATAAAATCGGAGCGTAATACATTTTTGTCAACAAATTTTGGGTAATAGTTAATATGACAGTTATGTCATTTAAATTCCACCCTTTAAACTTGTGAAACTTTAACTTGTGATCACTTTAAATTGTTTCACTTTTAAAAACAAGATTCTTTAACGTTGGAGTTTTATTTTAAATTCATTTTAACCGTAATAGTTGTAAATGGTTTCGAAACCGTAAAAGTAAAAAATGTTCTTTACCGTAAATTTTACGGTTAATTGGATGAGCAGACTACTGCTGCCGGAATTTTAATAATCGAACAGTGTAAGAAAGGCGTTAAAGATAAAGAAAAGTTCCAGACAGATAAATTGTAATTCTGAAATACTCGAATTTTCTTCAAATACAAGGCTTATGAAGCTTTGAAAATTAGTGTGTTTTTCTTCAATTAGCTTCGTCAATAGATTAAAAAATATTCATGCTCCATCAAATTTAAAAAATACTAAAATCCATAAAAAATATTTGCAGACAAATAAGTTTCAATTACAAGGAATACACACACAAAGCTAGCTAAAAAAAAAGCATGACATAAATATGCCAAAATATATTATTGTTGTAAATTGACGAAAAAAATCGTCAAGTAATGTAGACAAAATATTGTTTACGTGGGAAACACTCAAGTTGAAGGGCTTATTTGTTAATCGAGAACAATGGGTCTAATTAAGGATTTATTAAAGTTTCGTGTTGTAATACACAAGATGCTTGAAATCATGTGTTCATTGGATGCGAAAATAATGTAGGAGCAATTAGAGAAAAGTTTCGTAAGGCAAGTTTCTTTTACAGCGGATAGAATCATGGATAAAATCGCAAAGGAAATTTCTTTCAACTCTAATGAAAGAAACTATTTTTTCAAAAAGAAATATTGAATATTAACACAATCTTTTTTAAACAATTAATAATTGTAGTTTATATAATAGTATTAATTTCCAAGCTATTTAACATGTACTTAGCAGGGCCCAAGCTAAAGAATTCTCATTAGCCAAATTATTATTAGCTGGTAAAGGACAAATTATTAGCCAGTAAATTAGCCAAATATCAAAAGTATTAGTCAAATTTTACAATTCTTAACCAAAGGAAAATCTTAAAAAATTTTTTTTGATTGATTTTTCACAGAGAAAACTTCAAATTAAAATACAAATTTACTATTAATTGAATTATTTAATAAATGCAAATTCAAATCAAGAGTCATTTTGCAGTTGGGGAGGAGTAAAGGAGCAATGAATGAACGAGGAGAGGATGAAAATTGTAGATGTTTTTAGGATGAATAAGGATTTTAAACAAATTTAATAACGAAGTATTTAGGTATTAAAATATTGCAGAGAAAGATTAAAGTTGGAAATAATTTTTTACCGTAGAATATTTTTTTCCATTTCTACTGGAATTTTCATAAAAAATGAAAATAAAATTTGGATTTAGGTATTTATGAATGTATATCTTTCCAATTATTTGCCAATCCAATGATTATATCCTTCTTTGCAACTAACGAAGGAGTTGGTTCCAGGATACGATATCATCCTCAATTGTATCGTAACTTGTTGCATGATAATTTAACTTCAGAATTTAAATTATTATTTTAATTAATTTATTTATTTCATTGCTTTTTTTATACTTAATTGAAAAAGGTTTGTAGACTGAATAGATTTCCTCAACATAATCTTAATATATTCATATTTGCTTGTAATCCCAACGTAGTTACTCAAAGACAATAACCAATTTGATACAAAACAAATTTTGCACGGGTAATTAAATCCAATCTAGAAACTATATCCAATAAAGTTTATGTTGATAAAAATTAAAACCTGTTTATTAAAATTCATAAAACTTATAAAATAAATCCCGATACAGCCAGGATCCAAGCAATTTTATTTTTATAAAGAGAATATCTTCGAAATTTTTGAAAATCCATTCTCTTTAGCTAAATATCTTGCTTTGTTTCAGATTATAAAAGTTTTTAGACAGTCCAAAAAATCTTTGCAAAGGGAATAATATGAATTTGAAATTCTTAGTGAAATTTAGTTTTGTAAAACCAAATTTTAAGAAGATGTCATTTAGGAACTTCCGGTTAAACACTTTTTTAAATTTCTCTCAGTAATTTCAGTCGTTTTTTCCCCCATGCACCCGAAAAAATAATCTACAGATACTGCGATAATCTGCATGCTCACGATGTGCTTAGTTTTTCATCTATGCTACTCAAACAATGAAACTAGGAAGTTTTTAAATATGTTAACTTCATTTAACTCGTTAACAAACAACAAAAACAAAAGCAATTTGCTACAAACTATAAGTTAACTAATAATAATTAACAATTAATTGTTCTTACAAATTCTTGATAAATAAAAAATATTGTATCATGCTGAAAAAGTCATTTTGTTACACACACAAAATTTTTTTCTTTTACAGCTGTTACATAATTTATCAACATTTAGAGGAAACTAAATACAAACAATGCAAATTCTACAATTTAAAAGATAGAAAAAAATTAAGAAAGTTCATTTTATGCTGTGTGTGACCGAAATCCAAATGAAATACATAATGGTGAATGCATAGCATAATGAGTACATCAAAATTATTTCCTGTTTAAGGCAATGACACAAGAAAAAAAGAAAACCTCAACCATAAGCCCCGAAGATATGAGATTTGCTTCACTTGATCGGTTATAACTCCATTAAGATAACAAAAACAAAAAATTGTTTTTTTGAGTAAGCCGATGGCAGACAATTGGTGAAATATGAACGACTACATTTCAAATTTCATCCCATTTATTTTATTCAAAAATGTGAGAGCATAACATGCAGTGTGTAAAATAAAATAGATAACACCTTGATAATTTTTGATTTAGTCTTTAGATTTTCACATACTAAGATGAAATCTAAAATGATTCGAAGGTCTTATGCTAATTTAATTGCTTAGAATGATGAAATTACGCACAAATAACTCTCTTTTGTAAAAACAAACTTTAAAAAAAAAAAAAAAAAGAATTTTGGTTCTTATTACACTCAAAGTATGAAGAGTAGCCGAAAACTGGAACATAAGATCACAATAGGTCAGACCAACAGAGGTGGCCAACTTAATTTGGAAAGAGTGCCCCTGCCTGAAGAAACATTGATAATGAGTGCTATTACCAACATCTATAATGATAAAAGGAAGAGTTAGTGAGTGTCTCTCTAGGATCGTCATGAAATTTGAAGAGCCAGAGGAAAGAATAATTTTAGCAGCCGATCTTAAAAATTGTTCTAACATTTCGATTAAATCATTCTAGCTAGACGTATGACAAATTATTTTTTCTTTTGGTTCCAGCATTAGGCATTGTTATAAATTAAATTGCAAACGATCCGATTTTTTCAAATATTAAAAAGATAACATCGTTTTTTTTCCATGCTTCTAGCTTAATTTAATAAAAAAAGGGAGTTTAGTACACGTTATTATTTTTATTATTAATTATTTTCTTTAGTCGTTATGTCACATGAATTCAATGATTTACGTGGATGGCAAGTAAGGGCTACATTATCATCAAAGTCCTCTGAAACCATGGTTATATTTTGTTAATATGTAACGCTTTTGAAACATGTTTCTATGAAACTAAATAATTTTAAGCTTAATAAATTTAAATTAAAAAATATTGTAAATAAAAAATACATAATTGCAAATAATTTAAATTTGAAAATAATTTATAATTTAATTTAAATTGATTGCCAATAAAAAAATAATTTGTAAATAAAAAAGAAATTATAGAGATCACGCTGTTGTTCTCTTTGCGTATTTAAACGAGTACTTTATAGAACTCTACGTTGGATAAGTTTGGTAAAAAATTAAAAAAGCTGAAAATAGAAATCCAAAAATGTTATATGCAAAAACACTTTTAAAATAATTGAAAGAATACTTAAAATTTAAGCAAAATGTGTACGCAGGAAATATTTATCCACAGAATGTTATCAACGTTTTCATAAAAATATTGATGTGAGATTTCATTTATTTAAATTGTGTGAATACGAATCCAAATGCGTTGTTTTTAGATCACACGAATAAAAATCTCAAACATTTAGTTTTAAAATTATGTAAATACGAATCTCAATGTTCAATTTTAAAATTGCGTGAATATGAATCTCCATGTTTCATTTTAAAATCGCGTTAATACGAATTCCGATGGATTGTTTTAAAATCGAGTGAATACGAATCTCGATGATTAATTTCAACATCGCGAGAATACGAATCTCGATGTTTGATCTCTAAACCGCGTGAATACTAATCTCAATGTTTGATTTTAAAAACAGGGGTCCTGGATGGTTGTGCCGATGATGGAGGTGTCTTGAGTTAGCTACGATAAATATTAAATTTTATGATTCCGTTATTTTATCTAATTATTTTGTGTTAAAATCTTATCATTGCTCTAAGCTCTAGATTTTGGAGTGTCTACTCTAGGTGAGTTGAAGTACAAACGTGTAGCTCATCTGTCATTACGTGTATATAAATATTAGATTCTGAACTAAGGGATCAATTTGAACTTTGCTTTGATTTTTTGAACAGTCAAGATCTATTGATTTTTGACTGTTCTTAACTTCTGATCAAATTTTTGAAACTTTAGATTTTTTTCCGAATTTTTGAATTGTAGGGCCATCGCCTAATGCGTTGAAGGTGGAATTGGATCATGATAAGACAGATACCTTGGATGCTTCGGGATGTTTCACATAATTGCTCTTCTGATTTTAAAAACACACGCCAATGCAAATCTCAATGTTTCATTTTAAAATCGCGTGAATACGAATCTCAATGCATCATTTTAAAATCGCGTGAATACGAATTCCGATGTTTGAACTAAAAACCGCGTGAATACGAATTTCAATGTTTGATTTTAAAATCAAGTGAATACGAATTCCGATGCATAATTTTTAAGTCACTTTAACACGAATCATTCTAGCGGTATTTAAATCGCGTCAATACTAAGCGCGATATTTGATTAAAAAATCATGAAAGGGGAAGCAGGAATCGCGATGTGCGATTTTAAATGACGTGAATGTAATTTAAAATCGCGTTTGCATAGGTAGGAAAAATGATTTTTTTTCTTTCTGGAATTTGGAAAAGATAAAATTATTTTTTGAAAAGCTGGATAATTTTTTTTATTTCTTAGAAAAAATTTTCAGCGATGGTGACAATTTTTCAGCGAGCTGCGTTCGCACATATTATATACTAGTAGGTGCATCTATGATTTAATCAAAATAGCGGCTGAATGTTTGGATCCCTTCCTGACAATTTTTTTTTGTTGTTGCGTAGTTTGCCTTATTACAATGAAACTATTTAAGTGACTGCGTATTTCGCTACAACTTTATAGAACAAGTGAATTAAACACTTTTTGCACATAATTACGAGAACTCTTTCCTTCAAAAATAATTTAAATAAATTCTAAATTTAAGTCTTTTATTATTTTTTATTACTTCAGTTAATAACGGTTGGAAACATTTTTGTATTGTAAAGTATACCTCATTTTAAACTATTTAATTTTGTTAATTTCAGGATATAAATAAAAGATAAATAAATTGAACTTCAGGGAAATGAACTTTTGAATAGAATGGAACTCAAAGCAATTCTATTTTCAAAATAATCAACATTAAAGGTTTTTGCTCTCACTTAAGGATAGTCATTGCTCATCAAGAACTTTATAAGAATTTGTTCCCCTTTTTCTTAATGGATGCGCAAGAAGGGAAGGAAGTTCTCTGACCAATCCGCTTACTTGGACGAAAGTGAGAGTGATTGAGGAAATGAATGAAGAGCATGTTTGGGGTCATTCATATGTTTTTTATTTATGTATGGAACGCGAAATGCATCTAATGCAAACAGAAATTATTTTTTATAACTTTATCTCTTCTTAGAAAGAATTATTTAAATTCTATGGTACAGGGGACAATGGTTAGCTATTCTTTTTTTTTTAATATTATATCCGGCATTGAGGAGTAGAACCATTTTTGGGTATACAGCCATCAATATTCATATATGATGCCTAGTAATTTTGAATCTAATTCAGAAGACAAGGGAACTCCTAAAAAAAGCATATGGACAAACTGGCCTTTGTGAAAAACTTTTTGATGGAACTAATTCAGACTTGCGTTAAATCAGGGGTCTGTCCAGACATTTTGTAAAAGGTCCGTTTTTGTAAAATTGTGAAACAATTACTCGTAATTTGTGAATATAAAATAAACGTTAAGACACATTCTTTCAATCAGGGTCCGTTTTATGAGAATTTGTGCAAATAGGGTCCGTTATTGCAAAAAAANTTACATCCGTCTCCCCACCCTCCCCTGGGAAGGATTTATTTGATTAACAAAACAATAATGAAGATAAACAAATTTGTGAAGGGTCCGATTAATAGATAAAACATTTTATGAAGGGTCCGTTTTTAAGTTAAAATATTTTGTGAAGGGTCCGTTTTTATGAAAAGACATTTTGTGAAGGGTCCGTTCGAAAAATTCCCACAGTTAACAAGTTTCTAACTAATGATCCGTCTGCCACTGAGGGTATTTTACGTTAGCACTGTGGTTAGTGAGAAACGGGAGCAGAATTCGTATTGACTAGAGATCGCTGGGATTTTTACCTGAACACGTAGGGAGGAAAGCTACCTCACTGAGCTACCGAGGCTCCAAGAGCTGTTCTTGAAATTTAAATTAGGCGAAATATTATAATACTTGGGAGACCCATCCCCTGCTCTCTGATCACGCTACTCCCACGACAAAAGAAAAAAATTATTTTTCAATATTCTTTTTAGATTGCTACGTATTTCGAGCTCGCTTCCCTAGCGTATGGGTAAGTTTTGTGTTTTAGTCTAGCTTTTTATGAATGGAAATATTCTTTCGAAAATAAAGTTCTAAAATCTAAATGTAAATCTTATGAAACCTTTGATTTATATACCTTTTATTCGATTTATTTACATCACTATTTGATATGCATACATATCAAAGATACTTGGCAATGACATTTGAAACAAGTAATTTTTAGAATTCCCCTATATAAATTTCAGTGAAACAACATAACAGTTTTAAGTACCTTATTCCAACATAAATTCTAAAAATGAATAAAAAGCAAAGAGAGAGATAAGAAAATGAGATAAAGTTTAGCTTACCGATTTCCGTTTATAAAGTGCATTTATTATAACGTTGATGTGTTTGTTCATTATGAAGATAAAATTTAAAATTCATCATTAAAAAATAAAATTTAGCTTCGAATTATTACTGAACCTGCGTCAATGAGTTAGGCAATTTAAACAAAAATATTGCCAACTCAGTTTGTTTATGTAAACTGTTTGTTTATGTAAACTTTTCATTTTTCCCAACTTAAGCTTAGTTTGATTCAACATTTTGTTGTCCACCAGAAAAACATTTTTTTTTCTTGAAGTTTTTAGGCTGCCTACTCACTCGATATTTTAGTTTTAAAATTTTTATTGCCAACGGGAAAAAGAAATTTAATAAAACGTTTGATAACAATATACCTACATACATTTTTGAAGCCAAAGGGAAAGAGAAATTTAAAACGTTTGATAACAATATACCTACATACACACGCATCAGTGTTTTATGTAATCCAGATAGATTGTTACTTACAAAGGAATAGAATTAATCCTAAGGCATTTTCCGATGTGAAAGTCCATCGAACTTTAAGTTTTCCTGCACTTTCAGAAAAATCGTTTTAACGCAGAGCCATAATATCTGAAATTTATTTTAATTTCATAAATCGACTTACAAAAACTGTTCAACCGAGTTCAAAAATATTGCTTTTCACGATTCTTCATGACAACCTAATAGAGAAGGATCGACAGCATTAAAAGCGACTCATTACATGGGATACCCCTAATATGAAAACTTATGAGCAGCGCGCAAAATAAGAAAGCATCCTAAATAACTTCTGATCTAAATTATCGGATTTTTACGTATTCAATCTAAGGGCATAACATCAAATATGCAAATTAATTAGAGCAAACTATATTTTAAGATACGATATCAGAAAAGAAAATGTTCCATTTCTGAATAAAAATATCCTTTCTTCGAGGTATTCCGATTTTTGATCCTCAAAATATAGAGGATAGCCGCAATCCTGAAAATGAGGCCCCTATAGTTTTGTCGCGACAGCGCTCAAAGTTTGGTGGGCCTCTAAATGTTAGTTTTATTTTTGCATATTTCGCTATGTCTCGAGAACTTTTTAACCTGATCAAAACATTTTGCTCACATTTGTAAAATTCGTTCATCAAAGGATAACTTCATGAAAAAATATTTTTTAATAACTATTATTATTTGTGAATATTTTATTCAATAATAGTCGAAACAATTTTGAATTGTAAGGAATACAATTTTTGGCACCATTCTATAGAATGTAAATTTAAACGAAAAATTACGAAATTTGAACGAAATCGGTAGAATTGCTCTTGAGAAATCAAATTTTAAATGCACGACTTTTTTAAAATTTGATAACTCAGAAACTATTAGACCGCTTCGATTGCTTGTGAATTTTCGTTCGCTTGTCGAGGTTTTCCTGCTACAATAATTACGGAAAATAATAGAAAGACTTTTAACTAGTTAATTATTTTGACTAGGGAGTCTACAAACGTTGCGTGATACTTACGCTCGATGCCAGATTATATTTAGGTTCCTTCGGAATTGAAATTAAAAAAAAAAAAAAAACCCATCGACTAATAACGAAANTTTTGGTTTTTTTTTTTTTTTTTTTTTTTTTTTTTTTTTTTTTTTTTTTTTTTATAGTTTCTCGCGGGCCGCTACCCGGAAATTGCCAAGATTTGGCGATTTTTTTCCAGCAGACCACGATAAGGAAATCTCCCCCTGATGCTTCATTTAATCTATCCTCAGCAGATATTAAAATATCGAATAAATATAATAATACCAACGTATAAATTAATATCAAAATCAGATTTAACAAAAATTTCGGACATTCACCAAAGCGACTAGGTGAATGTTAAAAATTCACCTGTGAAAGTCGACATTCTCTTGATTTCGATCATTCACTGTAACATAAACATACCACTAAAAAAAACTCAATTGCCATTAATATTTTAATCTTTGGTTCTTGATGATTTTACATTCGGAAAATATTACTCAAAAAATATTATTTAAGAGTGTTAAATTTATTTTTGTTTCAAAAATAAACAAACCAAATATATAATACGTATCATACAAGACTATTAAAAACAAAAATATTTGTTTAAATGATTACAAAAGTAGTTTAAATGAAATACAAAAAAAAAAAAAAAATTTCAAAATTTAAGACTGAATAAATATAAATAAAAGTACATCCGGGTAGTCATCCCTAATTTTCTGATTTTATTTCTAAGAAATCTAAGTTCAATTAAATGATAAAAATGTCAATACTCAATAAAAATAACAATTTATGATAAGTAGTTTAAGATTCCTAATTTATAATAATATTTTATGTTCTTAATTTAGGTTATTTTATGTAAGCAAATCTTTTCGCTGCTCCTCTTAAACTTTAATGCAGCAAGAAAAAAAAAAGTTTTAAGCATGAAGATGATGAAAAAAAAAAAAACATTGAATAACTTGAATTAAAAGGATGGTGTCAAAATGTATTAAAAAAATAATACGTTTTATTAATTAGTATTTCTTAAGGACTATATGTGAATTAGAAGGTTAAAAAAATTGGCTAAAACTATACATTGTTAAAAAAAATTTTTAATTAAGAATTTCTTGTTGCATGAATAAAAAAAGACAACCTTGCATTTTTATTTAAGCGACAAAAAATATTTTATTAAAAAATCTTTTAACCCTTTAAAAAATAGTTTTCATATAAATAAACCCAAATTTTTTCATGTAGACAAAATACTTATTAATTTTTACAAATAGTGACTTTTTCCAATTTTACAGTAAATATTTTGTTACAATTCAAGTTCTCCTATCTTACTGTATGAGCAACGGTTTAATAATTAGTATCATGCAATTATTATAAATTGATCAATTTAAATTTTTTTCATTAACAAATAAAGAAATACCTTTCAGAGGATTAAAAAAATATAAGGCATGCTATAAACTAATATTGGGGTTGAATAATTATTAGAAGGCTTAGGGGCCACGACCGTATGCTTGAAACCGTGTTTCGAGAGAACTTTAGAAAATAAATATATCTTAAACGTCTTAACGACTTAAACATATCTTAAATGACTTTAAATAAAATGTTCCTTTCTCTGCCATTTAAAAGCATGTTAGTTAAAATATTTGTTGAATAAAGTTTTCTTTCAGCAATAAACTTTCCACAGCTTATTTATTTTAATATGTTACATTTTTTTATGACAGTCACTAAGCCATTAATGTTTGTATTTTGATTCCGAAATCAAATCAGATAAGAGTATTCTGGAGTACAGTGTTTCACCAAAAATGGGAGACAGCAATGAAATTTTTAAACCAACGAACCTAACATATTGACGTATATTTATTTATTTATTCATTATGAAAATTCAACCTATGAAACATTTTTTACAAACCTAAAATTCCTTTTTAAACTAAAAATGCGATCATCATGTAAACGTAAAAAATTATCATTCGATTTTCAAGAACACGAAATTAATTTAAATTTCATCTCGTAAGACAATGATTTGATCAAGCGTATTCAGATCAAAATATCAGTAAAAGTAGGTTGATAGCGAAAAAAAAATTTTTTTATGGTAATTTTATTTATGTATAGATGAAATAAAATATTTTAATACAAAATTGGTCGAAAATACGAACAATAAAACTAAATTTGTAAATAAATGCCATTCAAAAGTTTGCAGAGAATCACCTCATTTTTTAATAGTACGAATCTTATTAATAATTAGGAGTAATAAATTAATTACTTACAATTAATGAAAAATATAAAAAAAACAAGTTAGTTTTGAAGGAAGTTTTTTTAAAACAAGAAAGAAAAACTCACTTTTGATAGTCGCAAAGGCTGACCAGTTCCTCTTCCTCCTTGTATTCGAAAACCCCAGGGCGAACCCCCAACAAGAGTGACAAATATTAAAGGCATGTTCAAATTTTCATGGAAAAAAAACAATGAAAAATCACTAATATATTAGATGTCTAAATGCACGTGTTACATATGAGTGACATGCGCACTCTCTGATAGTTCCTTACGATTTGAAAGTTAGTAAACAAACACACCGCGAACGATGAGAAAAAATAGGAAGCAATTAGGGAGAGAAAAATCCCTTTTTTAGTAGCCTAAATTCGAGAAACTCGCCAAACCTGATGCAAACGTAAGTGCACGCGGAACACGCCCAAACATTACAGCAAAACGGAGCCGCGTTCTTTTCTTTCTTTTCCGTTTTTAGTGTTTTATATTATGAAATTCACACAAGGTTAGATGTTCACGTGACTTTGATATGTGGGCGTATTTTAAAGAGTTAAGCGTGACGCAATGATTGAGTAGAAAAATTTTACGTCTGTTTCGTACAGTGATAATGCTTGCGCCATCTATCGTAAGGCTTTTAAGAATTACTTTTAAAAATTTTTAAAAAAAATTAATTTTAACTAAGTAACTCTTTTTCTTCTTCAAATTATTTTTATTTATTTTTTTTAAACTTTCTACGGCAAAAATTATTCTGGGACTCTCCGAAACTATCACCATTTTTAATTTTGTAGCCTGCACCTCTAACTTTTGATCAGTTTTAAATTATTACAATTGTAAAAAAAGGAACAATATTGCAGGTTTGCTTACTGAAAGGCTGTTTTCAGGCACATGATAAAATTTTCACTAACTTTATAATTGCTTACTGAAAGAACTTTTCAGGCGCATGATAAAATTTTCACAAACTTTAGAATTGTTTTCAAACCAATCAAGTTAAGAAACATCTTTTAAAAAATATAATAATAATATTTTTTTTTTTAAAAATTCGATAAAAAAATTTCGTAAGTATATAAGTATTTTCGATTAACCGAACCGAATTGTGTTTGACTGAGTCTTGTTATATATATATATATATATATATTCGTGAATTCCCTTTGAAAAACTTAGAGTAAACCAGGAAAATTCTAATGCTCAAATATTTTTTCTTCTTCAAAATATGAAAATGATATAATCCAGTAATAATTTCAAAATTTAAATTTGTAAAATTTTTTTTCAGCATTTGAAATTTAACGGTTTACTCGAAGTTTATCTGACTAAAACTTTTCTCTATAATATATATTTTCTTTCCTTTATCTTTTTCTTTTTTTTAAAAATTACCAATAGAAGTAAAACAGCCATAAAAAAGAAGAAAAAATTGAATATAATCTTATGTGGTATAGAGTCGCTCTCTTAAGTGACGTAGCGTAGCAACCGTGTATTGTGGTTAAAATACTACGAGCAAGATTAGACTACACAAAATTCAAAATTAAAATACTTTTTATTTAAATTTTAAAAGAATCAATAGAAAAGTGAAGATATTAAACTCCTACCTCTTATACGCTGAATGATTTATAATTTTTAAAAATAAAACAAGCACAACGAAATTAAAAAAGGAAAAGGTGTTTAGCACAAACAGAGAGAAAGAAAAATAAACTTCGCTCCATATCACTGTCGGATATGGGTAAACGATAAACTGTAAAAATTAAATTTTATATATAGTGTAATATTAAAGATAAAATGAGTTTAAAATTAATTATATTAATATTTGCAAACCATGTTAGTATTTAAATTATTACATTTATTCTTAATAATGAGATAATTTGTCAGGTGGGCGGTATTTTATTTATTCTTATACATGAACTATTTATGTACTTTCTTTATAATTATTAATATTTTTATTGATCCTGCAAATAATTTCAGAAGTTTTTTTGAAAAATTATTTACACGCCTCTGAAAGTAGGAGAAGTTTTCTAATATTGGGGTAATCTTCATAGGTATCAATGTAGTATCGTTGTGAGAAAATTCGATAAATGAGTGAATCATAATAAATTTTATTTTTTTCATGATATTGATTTGTTCATTCAACAGCAAATTTTCCAGCTTCTTCCATTGGTGGATAAATTTCTTCTGACAAAGCGTGTATAAATTTGACAGTGCCAAACATTAAACGAGTTGGTGGAAATTAAGTAACAGAGTGTGGAGTAAAATTATATTCTTCAGTTTATTAAATAATTTAGGCAAAGGAAATTCTTTTTGAAGAATCATTAATTTTACATTTTAAACGTGTAAAATGATTTGTCCTAATCGTTCAACTTTTCCATTAGTTTTCGGTCTGTGGGTGATAGTTACTAATTGTTTGATTTAACTATTTAAGAAATTTAAGAAATGGGAATAAGTAAATGCTGAAGGAATGCTTCTTTCAGGAATTCAAAAAATTTGGTACTAAGAGTCGATATAAGTTTCTGTTCTTATTGACTGAGATGCAAAAGACCACTTTTATCGAGTGTGAGGATGAATTATTAAGATAAAATATCTTTTAGTGGAATTATTATAAATAAAACCACCTTATCAATTGGAATTATTTCAACTGGTTTGTCGAATTGTCGGCATTGTCGAAAGTAAACCAAATTACTTTTGTCTAGGTTTTTTATTTCTCTGACAAGTATGGTAATGTATATTAAAATTTGTGCTACATAAAGTAATATTTTCCCAATTATAAAAAGGAGTATGTAAATTAATTATTATTATTATTTTTTTTTTTGAATTCCTGGCTGACCAAATTTCTTATAAGTAAATTTAAGTAATTTATGTCTTAAAGAATATGGAACAACAATTTTGGTTTTACCCTGGTTAAGCCTTTTTACCTTGGTTAATTCCTTCCCCTTGGTTAACGCTTTTTTGGTCAACCCTTTTTACATTAACATAAATTATTATTAGTTTCAACAGAATTTCCCGTTAAGTTTTCATTTTATTGGGACTCGCGAATTTAGTTTAACGGCAAAATATGTGAAAAATTGATTTTATTATTAATATCAATATTATTACTTATATTATCAAGAATATCCCAGCGACAACATGTCAGCATCAAAGTTTAAGGCGCCTTTTTTGTAATTTATGTCATAATCATACGTACTAAAATCAAACAGCAGAATAGCTTTCCTTTTAAATTTTAAAGTGAAAACAATGCTGAATTTTAATGTCAAAATAATGGGGAATTTATTACCAAATAAATAGTGAGGAACGTGTTTTATGCATCAACAATAACAAGACATTCCAATTTGGTGATAGCATAATTTTTTTCAGATTCCCCTTAAGAATGCTATTAGATGTAAGACACCTGAAACATTTCGCTGTTTCAATATTGCTCTAATACAATTTTAACTTGCATACATTCCAATACCATTTGCAATGAAAAAGAAAATATTTGGGGATAGACTTATTACCTGTGCAGATAGCAATGTTAGAGGTCAAACTCAAAACAAAAAATCCTCCTATAACTTATCAAATATTATTTTATTCGAAAATAAAAAATATTTATACTATATACAATGTATAAGTTCTACTAGCTTAGTGAAAACAATTGTCAAACATAATAATTAATCAAACATACCAACTTAGCAAATTGAAGATGAATTGTTCCTACCATATTTTGTATTAGTAATAAGCAATTCATTCGAATTTATTATAGCAACAATCTATTCCAATTCTAGAAGAGCAACCAAGGAAGGATGACAAAGCTAATGACAAAATATTCGAAGTGAGAACCAAAAGAGCCCATGGTGGAATACCTTAAACTAGCAACATCGCCATTTTAGCATGATTAAATATAAATAATTAAAATTCTGAAATAGTTCTTTTAATACACAAATATCATTTCAATATATGAACTATTAGTTTTATAGACTCGTGTTAGGTCTTATTCAGTTCAAAGTAAAAGAAGAAAAAAAAACACTTCGGAAACAATACCTCACTTCTTTCGATAGCAATGTCAGATGCGTTAATAAGAACAGGTAAATAGGCGCAACCCCTTCTTGCCGAAATTAAACTCATGTACCATTTTACCGCTTACTGAGAGCAGGTTACTAAAACACTTTGCCGCTGGTTATATATTCTATTTTTGTATTTACGAGTTTTGATGATATTTAAGTTGCCCTTACTGTACGACAATAAATTCCGAATCGTTACCTGATTTCACTGTTTTTCAAAGTTTATTTCATTGATTTATATTATTTTACAAGCATTTTAAGGTATTCTTCCAAGGTATTCCATTCGCAAAACGATGCTATCATTTTTTTCATGTATTACGATACTTTTAGTAAAAGCGGCACCATATTATGGAAATAGAAAATCGAATGTAACAAAGTGCACAAACAAAAAAACCTTTAGAATTGATTCCGAAAAAAATTGACCCTAGATTTATTAAAACTAATTGTATAAGAACTTCTAGAATAAACTTTTGAAATGTTACAGAGTTCAGATATTATATTTCTTTTATAAAACGTACATACTACATTTGCAATGTACATTCTACTGCGTACATTTGTTATTTTTAATTGTTTTTCTTATCTAATGTAACTCTGAAAAAGTTAACTCGAAACTTTTAAATTATTTAAAAAACTGTCACAGCAAAATGAACTTTTGTTTAAAATATATTGTAAATAAGTAAGACTATAAATTAAGCCATGCGTAATGAAATTGCACCAGAAAGAAATTTATCAAAATGAAAGCTAATAAGTTTTACCACGAACAGAAATTATTCATTTAATTCGTTGAGTCTTTTGGCTACAGCGGCTACCAAAGCTGCACCTCTCCCGCTTCCATCTTCCGATAACATCAACTCAAATTCATATTTAGGATCAACGAGTTCCTTAATCTTGTCTTCCATCTTCGATTTAAACAAAGGATGATACCGATAAACAGATCCATCCACGCCAATGGTTGTAAAATTCTGTTTTCTCTTATTTAATATAGTTGCTACACCAGCAGATACCAAATGAGCAGCTCTAGTAGATACCAAACAACAGACAAGTTGTGCAATTGAGCAATCTTTCTCAGAAGGTTCCTTTATACCCATTTTCATGAGAATTTCTTCTGTTGCCTGTTCACCTCTAACGTCATGTTCAATAAAAGAAAGGTACTTTGTTTTGAAGGCATATTCTTCGGACAATTTTTCAGTGACGATGCCATTGTTAAATTCACCTTCATTGGCTAGTTTGATAATAATTCTCCGCACAAGTTCACCCATGTACATTCCAGATATCATTTTTTCAAACAACTGTTCTCCAGGGTTTATGGATGCCTCATCTACCTCTTGATCAAATGGAGTACGCAAAAAATCAATGCAGCCATTGTCGCCAAATGCTCCCCATTCGCAATTGATGATGACTTGCCGTGGTTCTTCTGTGTCTTCTTTCCATTTTTCAACGTTTTCCAAATTTTCCATGTAGCAAGCGTTTGTACCGGTGCCGATAATGACACCGACTCTACAATTTTCATTTCTATGGGCACATGACATAAGAGTACCAGTTGTATCGTTCACAACTGCTATAATGTCGATATTAACGTCCCCTCGCCTACTAATCGCATCGCGAAGCAATTGCACCACGTTTTTCCCTTCAACACCGGGACACCGAAATCCCTTTGTCCAGCGAATTAGAAATGCCTCTGTTAGGCCTTTTTGCACACATGGAAAGCTAAATGTAAATCCTAAAGGTAAAACTTCTCTGTCCAACTTGTATTTTGTTACGAATTCAGCTAAGCAATTAGCGATGCTGTCAAACAGAGCTTTACCTGGTCCTGTCATTGTCGATTCTGTTAACTCAAAAACTTCGTGAGTCGTTTTGAAGTTTCTTCCCTCTAATTCGATAAATAAAATTCGAAACGTACTCCCTCCTAAATCTAATGCAAGAAATTTTCCTTCTTCCTGTCCGTTTGGTATATCTCTCACGAAACTCGGCAACATTTTTACACTCGAACTTTTATCTTTAGATAATCCTTTATTGAATTCATCGAGCAAGATGTCTGATACTCTTTTAAGCGTTTCAGTGGAAATTTCAAAACCGTGCATAACTTCATGGACCCTTTCTCGAAAATCACTCATTCCTTTGAGTTATGTAAATAGAATATAGTTTAAAGGGAAACCAAAACAACTAAGACTTTTTAATGTTTATTGATTGTAATGGAAAGTGTTTTTGTTGTGTCTTAAGTAGCTGCTTTTGTCTCTATTGTTATAAAGTTGCAAACCATAATTCCTTCGGTTACCATCGGCAGATATTTTTTCTACTGTAAAGTTATCTCAGCTCGTGTAAAACTTTATTACATGACCTTCAGGAACGACCTGAAGTTGCGATATTACTATTTTATAATAGGTTTTGGCGGAGTACAGTACAGTATTATGTGCAACGAGAAGAGCGAAGGAGGCAATCGCTAAATGGAGCGAGCATTCACTATTATTTTAAATTTTTTTACCCCAGAAGAATTCATTTACATATAGCGAGTTTAAAATATGGATTTAGATTATTATAAATGCATATCTTTAAAATGTTTAATTAAATCGGCCCCTCGAGTGATTACTCTACTCTTTTTTGTGACATCTAAACAAAGAGTAATCCACACACCTCTGTACGCCACACATTTATGTACGCCATTATGTCACACATTATATATGTCACAAATGTACGTAGAAAATCTCTTTTTAGACACTATAAATTCCGATGTACGCCATTATGTCACACATTATATATGTCACAAATATACGTAGAAAATCTCTTTTTAGACACTATAAATTCCGTCCCCCCCGAGTCGCTATTTAATTAATAGTTTTAAATATTTTTTTGCTTTCTTTTATGAAAGAGTATCTTTGTAAATAAAATAGGTGACTCATTTTTACGCAATTTTCCCCAGTCCTCCTCTTCCCGCCTTGCATAGTTCGGGCAAATTTTGCTTTTTCCATACCAATACGTTTCAATAAAAAGTTGCATTATACTTGCGTGGGGATCAGCAAGATTTGTTGATACCATGGTAACAGGGAAGAGAAAGTTGTGGAAAGAAGAGAAATCATGTAGCGTTGAGACTATTCTACTAACAGTATAATTCATGAGAGTATAAAATCATAATTGTTCCTCACCTAACATCTGTCACAATAATTTTTATATTTATTTCTTGGAACAAATATCATAATATAATGCAATTTCCTTTTTTTAAGTCTTCCACGTTTTACTTTGCTAAATTGTCACTTAGTACACTAACTGCTTTTTTCTTCGTTATTATTTACCATTTCAGTTGTCACATTCATCATTAAAAATTAAAATAGTTCGAAAATTAATCTTACCAAAAGAAAAGTTGACTATTCAACTCGTGTTGATCAAGATTTACCACAAACACAATTTTTCTAACCATATGACAATTAGTAAGTTTCATTTCATTTTATTAATTGACGTTGGCCTAGCAAAATTTAAATTTATAGAAACACGTTTTAAAGTATAAATGTGAACAATAAGAACATGCGTTTTCATATTTTTCTCAAAACCAAATTGGTTGATTTCATTCATCTCTAAATTATTCATGTTAATTTTATTTGTAATTATTTTTGGCAAACAAAAACATTGCAGAAATCTAACGCAGGTAACCAAGGATAAATAATAATTAAAAGCATGCGTTAAAAATTCCATTTTCTGTTAAATAGAGATCCGGGTTAAAATCCCAGCGATGGTTGGCCGATACGAATTCCGCATCCGGCTCGCACCGACTTCAGTGCTAACGTAAAATATTCTCAACTATAGATGAATCATCGGTTGGTGTCCCCTTGCCATCAGGCTAACCGTGTGAATATTTCGTGGTTTTCCTCTTCACGTAACTCAAATGCGGGTTAGTTCTATCAGAAAAGTCATCCAGGAAAGCAAATTTCTTCCAATACTTGATGTAAGAGTTCCCTTTTCTGCTGGATTGGGTTCAAAATTACAAGGTTACGGAACTAAACATTAGTAGTCGTAAACCCAAAATTGGGGCGGCTTTTCAACGACGTTTATAAAAACAAACATTTTGTTTTAAATGTATAGGTAAGAGAACGAGTGACGAGAATGTGAGCTAAATAATTATTTGAATTTATTTAAAAATATTAAATGAAGACAATATGTAATAATTAAGTAAATTAATGACATTAAAATAATAAATTGAATTTATTTAAATCAGGATATTGTTTTGCAAACTTTTTATACCACGTTTCCTTAAAAATAAAAAAAAATAAAGAAATGGGTTTAATAATTTTATATAATATTATGGGGTTAACTTATACCGTGAACGATCGCAATCAAGAGAATGTCAACTTCCACCAGTGAATGTTAACAATCAACTATTTATTATCAAAATAGTTTACTCAGTTCACAGAAGCTGCATTTTTTTAAAAATATCTTTTTAATAGTTTCGTATAAAATGTTTTGCTTTTTATTTCGCGGTTATTGGTAATAAGAAAATACTTGTATAACATAATTTAGCTTAAAAAGGCGAAAAAACATATTGAGTGCAAAAATAATTCATAATATTGCAAATTTCACTGGGTAATATGTAACAATTTGAAGGAAACAACTTTGTTTGTTCGAGATAATCTCTTGTTTTTCTTAGTTTAATGTCGATCTTATTGGTATAAATCTCGAAATTCGATTATTTTACAGAAACTTTTAAGTATAATAATTACTTAAAGAAATTAATTCTTTAAGGAATGAATGTCGAATGTCAGTAATATAAAATGTTTACTTCGATTATTCATAAAACTTTATTTTTCACCGAAATGTAACAAACTATTGTAGATATTAAGAATTTAGTTTCTATATAAATTTTCAATGAAAAGTGTGCATTTTAAATTATGCATCGGGTGTTTATCTTTTTATAAATGATTATATAAATTAGTGATATAATGAAATTCATTTATCTTACAAAAAGAAACAGAGGGTATGACTTTAGTGTTTCCATGCTCTAACAGATGGCGATAGCAAACTTAAGACACGAAAACTCGTTGCTAAGCAACACGTCTTTGGGATCTCTAGGATCTACTAGTAAATAACAACTGAACATGATTGTTCCAATGGGGGTTTCGTAATGGTAGAGAATGGCCGAGTCACGGACTGAAGAGGTGCAAGATCGGAGTTTGTCCGATGAGGAACAGCATTCTTCTACATCACGCCATAAATCCAAGCCCCACTCCCCTCTCAGACGGGGCTTGACTAAAGTCTCGAAGTGGGTACAGGTCGCTCGAAAAGCGTTAGTGAATAGTTCCGGGGACAATACAATGGGGCACGTGGTCTCTACTTCATGCGATTCGAGTCAGGATACTTCCAAAAACGCAAAGGATGCACCGAATTGGAATTTATCTATTCCTGAGTTGTTAAATGAGATTGAGAGATTGAAGACTGAGCTTGAGGAGAAGGATGTTATTATTGCTGATTTGAAAAATGAAGTTATGCAAATGAAGGTAAGTTGAAATAGGATTAGAACGGAATGGGCAATATAATGATAAGCTATATATTTAAACTTTTCCAGAAAGCGGATTTTTATTATTTTTTTTATTTTTTTGTAGACAATGAGATATTCGAGTCTTTTGTGTTGTTATAAATTGGAATATAAAGCATCTGTTTGGAAACAATACGAAAGAACAGTTGGTTGTAAAATGTTACGCATTTCTTAACATTGTCTAAGACTTTCCATTGATCTAAAAATGTGCATATATACATTGCTTGTTATAAAAAAACTTCCTATCATCGTAACGTGAATACAGTTTTTGTTTTTAAATTTCTTCTGATGAAGCTAAACTCAACAACTATATTCCCCTCTAATTTTTACTTGAAACAGCCTAAAATAATTCAATAATAACTTTTTATTAACAATTGAAAAACGAACGAGAATGAACTACATAAATTAAGAATGAAAACGTTTAAAATCAAATAAGATATTCCGTTTTGTAATAAATTCACTTCTAGCAGTTTTGAACAAATATTTGTTAGTTTGAAAGATGAAACTAAATAAATTATAAATTTTTAAATAATCTATAGTTCAAATAAACAAATAACTTTTCAGAATTTCGTTAGGTCATTAAATATAGCTTTCCAAACTCAAGAAAATCTCAGTTCATATAATTTAGGACGGTCTCCAAAACATATAGTTTATATAAGCATTGTTAAAGAATAAAAATTGCTTATAAATTAACTAAGTGTATTTGAGAAAAAATATTTAAACTTAGGTATACAGAATGTATAAAAAATAAAAAAGTAATAAAAGAGAAGTAATTTTAATTAATAAAAATCTACAATTAAATATTGGTCAACAATTGGAAATGGAGTGGAATTTAATAATTCTTGAGTCTTTTATATTTGTTTAAAAAAAATTAATCAAGTCTTTCAATATATCTATCATCTAACTAATTCTATCCAAACATGGTTCTGATGACCTTAATATTCCCTTTTTATGGAAGATCTGACCATTCAAATTTTCTTAGAGTTCAGCTTTTATCCATACCTAAAAAGATAAGTGGAGTTGTTAATTTTTCCTTCTCTCAGTTTGTGGTCAACACCACAAATACATACATTTTTTAAAATGTTTATTTAATATTTGAAATTAGGATATTCCTACACAAGATTGCTGAGATTTGGAACTATTTTCATCTTTTTGGGGATAATCGACCCTTATTCAGCAAAAATGTTCTTAAAAATACTGAAGTCCTGAACTTCAGAATAACGACCATTGCGTCATTTTCTTAAATCGCAGTAAACTATACTGAAATCTTTAACAACTTCAGATTAAACCTTTTTCTCATAAAAAAATGTGTCAATTTTTTTTTAATATTTCATGTTTTTGAATTTTTGCATTTTTGAAGTGTTTATAGAAACTTTCTATTTTGAAATTTATTTGAACTGTGTTATAATGAAGGATAATATTTCTTAGTGAAAAACTTTTGTCGTGTCGTGTACTTCAAATAAATGACTTAAAACTGAACACAAACTGAAACAAGAAATCGTAAAAACTGTTAAGAATGAAATTCAAATTCTTCAATTTATTAGTCGCTACTGTAACAATTTTTTCTACAGCATTTTAATCGTGTTACATTTTTATCATTTTTACAAAAATGTGTGTTTTTTTTTCATTTTTCATATAACTATTATATACTGCTTAGGTTAACATTGCGAATTTTTAGTCTTTTCATGTTGGTTGTGGTTCTTTCGCAGAGAAAGTATTACAAATAAATTAAATTTTTAAAAATTTTTTTCTAGATGGTTCACATTTTGGGGAGAGGGGATGTATCATAAGCAGCTTTAACAAAACTTTTTGGGTTATTTCTTTGTCTAAATTCATTTTTTTAAAATTCATTATTCAAAACGAAACCCGTTCTTAAGGACCAAAATTGGTGAATGTTGATTTCCACCGGTGAATGTTGACAGTCAAATAGTCGCTTTGGTAAATGTCCGAAATATCGAAATATTTACTAGGTCTTGTTAAGTGCCACTGTCTGGTATACATTTGTACCGTATGCCCTACATCAATGTTTTTTTAAAGTCAAATGCCACTGCCCAATATGCATTTAACCGGTACTCCGAACACTGATGTTTCTCCCAATCTATCTCCAGGATATATTAAAATGTCGAATAAATATAATAATATCAACGAATAAATTAATATCAAAGTAGATATAACAAAAATTTCGGACATTCACGAAAGTGACTATGTGATTGTCAATGGTGAAATTCGACATTCTCTTGATTTTTGTTATTCATGGTATTTTGTTATTCATGTTATTCATGATATTTGTTATTCATATATATATATATATAATTATANTATATATATATATATATGTATTCCATTCAGCCTGACATAACGCATTTATGCATAATTCTGCATAATGACTGTAAAACTTTTAAAGCAATTTCCCTTTTCGTATGAAATTTCATAAGAAGTCTATGAAAATTTTTCTTTCAATATAACAATTTTTAAGGAAACAATGACTTTTTTTCAGACTACCATTATTTTCATGAATACACTAATTCTAATTATAAAAGGAATGCGTTTCATTCCCGAAAGAATTTCGTGATTTTGAAATGCGGATGATTTTTAACATGCTCTTGTTTTGATTTTATATGCTGCATGAATTATTTTTACCCGCAGACGGGAGTTAAAATGTATTTCGTTCTGCACAAAATGTTTTGTTTATTCTGCAAGCAAAAAACAAAAACCATCGTTTTTCGGTACAAGAAGTTATTTATTTAAAACTCTAAACTAATAGTTTGAGCTTTGCTGTTAAAATAATCTCTTTCAACATAGAAAGTCAGAATTTTTTGCAAAAAGTGCTTAGAATTTTTTGAAAGCTTACGGAAATAAAAATAAAGCATAGGAGACTTATTCTTTTTGTTAATATTAAAGCACAAATGTAACAAAAGATTGGGTGAATGATTGTTTTATTAATTTTAATTTAAAGCGTTCAATAGTACATATTTTTCCATTCAGAAGTAAAACAAATACCTGAATTTTTGTGTTTACATTCAGTTATAGAGTTTTTCAGTTATAGAGTTTTTCACTTGTATACTCAATTGATTGATACTTTCATCCTCCATTTCACTATTTCTAATTCACATATTTAATCATTTACGAATTTTTTCACCTATCTATACATACTTATTTCTCTTACGCAGTGATTGAATACACGTTCACGTTGGCAACATTTTCGCGTTATTTACGAAGTTTTTTCGCATTATATACAAATTTGCGTTCGTAGCATGGTAGCAAACCACTGAAAAATTAAACTAATAAGCGTTCATACTCAAACGAACATGTTTACAAAATTTCTGAATGAAAACTCCCACTAGATTCAATAAAGTGAGCAATAAATTAGAAGGAAATGAAAGATTAGCAACGAACAGTTCACAGCAAACTGTATTATATATTTTATTATTAATAAGTAAAGTAAGTAACCTAACAATTTTGTTTTAATTAGGCTTAGTAATTGACACAGAAGACAGATGCATTTTATCACCAGAAATAAGCCAGAAATACGATACCCATTGATTTAAACTAACGTTTTTGTTTAATCCTGATATATTGCCTATACTAGCCGCCAAAGGCGGCCAGCTTGTCCGCCACGCTAAAGGTTTTCACAAATAAAGTTTTTTAAAACATAGCGGGAAATCTGAAGATTAGTGGACAATTAAAGTGTTCCTGTCCTGCAATTTTGTCTTCATATCCAGTTCTGCTGCAGATGTGTTTTAGCTCTTGAGGATGTTTGAAAATGTAACTTTGCTATGGTAACCTAAGGCCTATGGTAACCTAACCTATAATATAACTATCAGGTGGAGACTTGTTTTTTTTTAAAAAAAAGGGCCTCAGAAATTGTAAAAGCATACAAAAGTTGCTTTCGAAATCATCATTGGCCAATAGCTGAAAACCTCTTCTAATCTTCTTTGATGTTTCTCTGATACTTCTTGGGCTCTAGAATTGCTTGTCGAAATTCGGCCATGTTCCATCCTTCTCTGACGTTCCACAGACGTTTCTTGGGCCCTTCTTCTTCTTTGAGAATCTCTTAATATCTTTTTCTTTGACAAAATACAAAGTTTTTCGGAAGGCGGTTCTGCCATATCAGTAATCGGGATTTTAAGAAGTCAACGAATACTTTAGAACAACAATTACTATGAAAGCAAATCATGAAACTTCAATATTAAAATCTAAGTGCTTACTTGCAAACTGAAACTTTCTGAAAATAACTAATTACAGTTAATAAAAACTGTTAAAATAAAGAATAGAAAAACCAAAGAGATCCAAGATAAGTGTGATCGTTCCTTCAAAAACAATTAAATTCCTATTTTATATATTATATAGCTACAACGGTTAAGAAAAAAAACTAAAATGCTAAATACATGAAAAGAACACGAAAACGAATTAATTTTTTATGGTACTACCTATTTCTATATCGCTACAAAAGTTATCGTCCTCGCTTAAGGGAAAAAAAATAGAGCGTGGAAAGAAGAAGAAAAACTTATTATAACAATTATGAACAGCGACAAATATATCAAAGCGAACCGTTCTATTTACGTGGCAGCATATTCGATAGAATATGCTGCCACATTTTTAATACAAAAGTTAAACTTTTCTCCACTTTGATAAATGTAAACTAATGCGAACTTTACAATTAAATTATTAATTCCTTCGTATATTAATGGCTTAAGTTGTCGAAAATTAATATTTCAATTGTAAGGTTCGCATTAGCATAAATTTATAAGAGGGAGAAAAGTATATGCATTTTTTAATAGTTTTTTGAATATGGCTCTTTGAAGACGAAAAAGCAGACGAAAAGCATAGACTTACAAAATGACTGATAACTAAATAACTAATCAAAATTTTTGAAAAAGAAAAAAA
>NC_092207.1:60217026-60226803 GCF_043381705.1 Parasteatoda tepidariorum | reverse complement strand
GGGGTTAAAAATTTTAATTTATGCTGGTGAAATTTTCAAAATTAAAATTGCACATGCAACATAATATAAATGATATAGGAAACTATTGGTGGTTCTTAAAGAGTTAAGTAATGGTTTGTAAGCATAAGAAATGGGGCCTAAGGGGTTAAACAATTGCAATTGAAACTATGAATTTTATTTTCAGCTGTTTCAATCGTCCCTTTACTTATTGTTACAATCGTCCCCAAGGCGCCATTTCAGCTTCATTTGTTAAAAACAATGCTAGTTAATTAACAAAGCTAGTAATTTTTTTTTGAAATGATAATTAAGGTGCCCACTTACATATTCGGTTAATAATTTTTGTTTGTTTGAACAAAATTACTTTGTTACAATATAATATTCTAATACCAAAAAAAGTACTTACGTAGCGTGAAAATATCTTTTGTGATCTAACTCTTTCAAAATTAAATAAATATGGTTGCCAGCAGGTGTGTACATGTAGATTTATTAAATACACCTTGTGCGCCACCTAGGAACTAAATCTAGAACCAGACACTCGAAATTTGTGCTCTGTTACAATCGTACCCTGTTACAATTGACCCCACTCTCCCCTATAGATTACCCGCATTTTATCTATTTTGTTACAATGATGTTTTTGTTTTCTAATCCTTTTCTTTGGTTTTAATACATTTTGCGAGTTTATACTAGGATAAAAGATTAAAAACTATTGTGTCCCCACATACTGAAATTTATTATATTGTAAATAGGGAGATTCTATGAATATCCAATTAGCATTATAAACATTGTAAAATTTTTTGGAACTTAATCTTAAAAAGAGTACCAGAATGCAAACAAGCCAAAATATAATAATATATAACAGTATAAAATATAATAGTATTGTACAGTATCCAATGGGAAAGCGAACCTAGATGAGATTGCGAAGCAATCTGAAAGGAACTGCCAAAGAGTTCCAGGGGTTAGGGAGCACAGCAAAGCGGGAGTAGAAACTCATTTCTTATTTGAAAATTATGTAAAATTTGAAAACTTATTTCATATATTTCTTACTGAAGTTATCGCAGAATTTACCGATACAATCATCTCTAAATATTAATTAATTATAACTTATTAAAGCAAAGTTAAGTATATTACAACTTCCATCGCGATGGACGAGATAACTCGTCTTCCAGGAATATTCGCTGCGTCTTTTGTTGTATAAGTGTATATGGTTAATGATTGCAATTGATTATTATTTTTTAAAGTGAAATAAACAAGATTTAAATAAATTGCAATTTGGTTTCAATTTTAGTACTGCGGGGGAACTCTGAGCGTGGAGGGTAGGACAAAGACGCGTCATTGCCGCGATAAAAGTGTTAAGAAGCATTAAAATCATGAGAAAATTAATGCTGTAATTTTGCATAAAGAATAATAATCTGCAAGCAAGATCATCTAAGAATGGTAATTAAATAAAATTTTAATTTCAATGATTTTTCCTTAATTAAAACATCCCGGATTTTATAAAATATTTGTATATTCTTAAGAAAGTTCTATTGATAAAGATAATGTTTTTCAGGTTACTTTAAAACTTATCGTTCCTAGTAAATTTGTATATTACCCAGATAATTTGAGAAATGATACAGTTTTCTAGCTATCCTAGTTAATCTGCACATTGGGCGGAAAATTTTTAAAATAAATTTTTTTTGTACTTTAGTAGTAGCATTTTCTTTTTAAAAGACGTTTGCTAATGGTACGTAAAGACATTTTCTGAAATATTTGTATATTCTTAAAAAAAATTTGATTGATAAAGAGAATGTTTTTCAGATTATCCTAAAACTTATCGTTCCTAGTTAATTTGATAGTTGGAGAAATGATACAATTTTCTAGCTACCCTAGTTAATCTGCACATTGGCTAGAAAATTTTTAAAAGAACAAATTTTTGTACTTTTGCAGTAGCATTTTCCTTTTAAAAGACGTTTGCTAATTATACGTAATTACATTTTAAATACTAATATTCGTTTAAGTATAATGAATACTGAATCCGAAACAATAATTCATTCAAAAGTGTATTTTTAAGAATATATTTTGAAGAACATAACAAAAAAAATGAGAGGGAGGCTTCAATATAATAATGTAATGGTATATCAAAATTGAAAAAAAAACATTTTTCTTTTGTAATAAACTGAAGAACTGAAATGTATAGAGTTTTTGAGGATATCATTGCCTTAGAAATCCATTTGAAAGAAAAAAAATTTCCTTAAAGCTTTTTAATATTTTGCAAACAGAAAAATATGTATTTCTCTTGAAATGACATGTTTGAACAAGCTATATTATGCGGAACATTTTTCTTCAATCAGCTTTTTGTATTCCCGACTGCTTTTGAAATACGCAGTCTTACGCGATCAGAAATGATAGAAAAGGTATTTTTGTTCCATTTTACAACTGACGACCGATGAAATTGCGATTCTTTTTTATTACTTTCCCTTTTGTAAAGAAATGATATTTTGAAGGTATTAATATAGAGAGAGAGAAAGAAGAAGAGCTGAATTGTTTGTGCCGTAAGGTAAATGCAAGGTATAAATATTAACATTTATGAGTCTCGAAGGACTTTAAATCTGTTACAATAAATCATTGAAGCGCAATTTTAATTATTATTGAAAAAATGGTAAAATATGCATTTCGAAATCTTATTGAATAATTTTTAAGTACTCAGTAATATTTTTTTAATATTTTCGCAATTTCATTCGGAGTTTATATAATAAAACGAATACAACACAAAGGACATTGTATTAAATTCAGTAACAATTCAATTCTTAATTTAGTCTTTAGAGTTTTTTTTTATGTGGGATGACGATTCAATCACACGGTATACATTAATGAAACAGTTCAATATGATACTATCAACGACATTTTTCGCGAAGTTCTGCTAATTTTTGCAGCAGAAATTTAAAAAAAAAGGACGACAATAGGAATTTTAAAAATTGCGGAAGAATTTCCTTTTGTTAGGTGGTCACCCACACATTGCTTCAAAAAAAAGAAGGGGGGGGGGTTATTAAATTGCAATAAGGAAGCGATGTTCGCTTTTCTGCATTGAAACCACAAGGTAAAAGAAGTCCGAATCAAATTGTGGTAAAAAGTACCGGCACTCATGGTAGCGGTACATTTAAAAAAAGGCAGGCAGCAAATTTTAATTGGCAGCAAAATTAAATTTTAATTTTTCCATTAAAATATGCTGCCGGCAAATTTTAAAGGAACAAAAAATCTGATAATATTACAGTTATATTTCCTGAAAAATCTCGGAATTACGGAAATAAAATAATTATTATTGCAAAAGTTATGGCTTAAAATTTTACGATAAAAATGGATTTATGAATGCTGCACTCAGGATGTCATTATTTTTCACCGTAACTTGATCTGGAATTTTTTTACAGGGCAAAAATAAATAAAAAATTTCTAGTTTATAAAACTTTTTCACTAATATTGCTCCCTTAAACATCAGAAGAATGTAATTCCTTGAGAAATATAGTTTGTCATAATAGTTGAATACTAATTATTTTTAACTCGTTATAAACCAAAATTTTTTAGAATTATTACAAGCTGAAATTCCCTCGCTGCAGAAGGACGTTCGTTTGACATGCATGTTTTAGGCAGAGAATAAGCTAAAAAATCTGATATTGTTAGCAAACGTTGGGAAAATTTCTGGCATAACCGTACTCTATGACATTTCTGGTTAAAAAAAATTAAAAAAAAATATAATACAGATTAATAAAACTTTATGAAATGCGATATTTAAACCATCTAAGAGGTAATTTTTCGATTCATATGATAACGGTTTACCGGAAATTTTGGTTTTTAAAATTATCGCTTTCATTACCACACATTTAGTAAAAAATATAAACTTGAAAAGTATATTTTACCAAATAATTATTTCTTATATCATGCTAAAAAGTATCATGATAAAATTGCCAAATTTTACCACAATTTACAAATTCTATTACATTTTATAAAACCACATTTTTTTGTTAAATTTACTAAATTCAGTACTATAGCGCTTTTTGGTGTTTCCATAGATCGAAAAACAAGGTAAATTTTACCACGTTTGAGTGAAAAAAATATCACATATATAATAAATATATGCATGCTATTTGCAGCAGGAATACACTTTGTGATCAAGATAATATTAACTGGGTACTTGCACTTTAAGAAGAAGAAGATCACAGGTACCCACACACGTGACCTATGAAGTCAGCACCAACTGATTGAAGCAAAATGGCGCTTTAAAGTCGACTTAAGTTTCTCCCACATAAGTTAGAATGTTAATTAAATATAAAGCCGTATCGTACATCGAATTTGTTGAAATATAATTCTTCCTCGTCTACGTCTTTTACTTAACTTAGATTTATTATTTGTTTATATATTTTATCGTAACCGTGATATATTTTTATTTCGTGTACCTGTCAACTTCGATGCATAATAAGTTTGTTTATGTTCTACATAGCTTCATGCCTGTTTTTGTGTTAAGTCAGAAATATATAGTGAAAAAATTGAAATCTTTGTGAAAGAATATAGAATGTATTTAAGACTTATTAATAAGACTTATCACGTATACTTAAGATAATTGAATCTTGACGGACTTGGTTTACTCAAATAGAAAGGAAAAAAGAGTTGCAAACGTGAAAAAATTCCACGTTTTAACGACCAATTAGAATCGTGATTCCCGCACTACGTCACTTGCAGGTATCCCATTTCCTAACATGAATAAATTACATAGTCATTTTTTTGTAATAATTTGTCATTTCCATTGTTTTTTTTTTTGAACTTTGACTGCCCTATTTTGAAATTATGTCAATAAAAATAAAGACCACTTTTAAGTCAAATAAATTGTCATTGGAATTTTATAAAAAAAATTTATTTTTATAAACATTTTCAGAAAACAAATATATCTGATAGCCATTATTATCTTTAAAAAATACGCTAATTAATGGACTGATTCGCATTTCAATTTCAAAATACATCTTTATTGAATTTATTTTAGAATATAAGTTTTATATATTTACTGAAAATATCAGTAAATTTCTTCTTTACTGAACTTTCGAATTGGAATAAGAATAAAATTGTCAAAGATGTTTCATGTAAGAACGGGGACAATTTCCACGTAATTTTCTGGTTTAGATAAATATTTGTCGTATTTGAAGGTGTTTTGCCTTTGAAGCAAAATAGAATCTGCTTTGTTTCCAAACTTAATTTTTCCTCATTTTCTTGATAACTATGTATTTTCGAACAAATATCGTGCAAATTTGCTGTAATCATTACATTGCGTTATGTTAAACCGTATTGTAGAGTAGATTAAACCATCTTAAACTTTAGTACTTGATAAAGTAAAATTGACTAATAAATTTATTCCACATCTTATTTCAGTTCTATTGCATAGCATTACAGGGCTAACCATTAGACTGTTAGAATTTCCATTCTAAAATTATGTTAAAATAATCGGCACTATAGTTCGTCCATCCGATTAACCGTTAAGTTTACGGGGAAGAACACTTTTTACTTTTATGGTTTTGAAACCGTTTACAACTAGTATGGTTATAAAATCATGAATACAAAACTATACGGGTTTTTAACCATTTAAAAATAGGATGGTTTCAAAACCGTCCAAAATAAATTTAACTGGGCAAAAGAGTTAAGCTTTTCGTTAGGTAATGAGCATTGGAAAGTACTGGACCCAAATTTCATGGTTCTCTGTGTCATGAGATTGACAGTTTAGCCCTCTCGTCTATAATAAACAGTTTTTCTCACAGTTAACAGTTTGAATACCATATTTTTTTAAATTGTTATTTGACTGTTTTTGTGGAATACGGTAAAATAACAATTAAATAAAATGTTATTTAACAATTTTGTCCGAGAAATTTCGAACAGTTTTCCAGAAAGTACTGCGAAGAGCTCAAATTTTGCATACAAATAGGCTTTGAGGAAAGGAAATATTATGGGAAATGAATTTTGAAATTTATGCAAGAATAAATTAAATTCGAAAACAAATTTATTCCACATTTAATAAACTGAACTCTTGCAACTTTATTGGCATTTAATGCTCCCTATTAGGTTTATTTCGAACTTTATTAGCATTTTAATATAGACCAATTTCGTGTAACTATGCTTAAGAAAGCAAATGAAAGAAAGAGGAAGGAGAAAGAAAGAAGAGAGAGAGAGCGAGATGGAGAGAAAGGAAGAGAGGGTGGGAGAGAGAGCGAGAAGGAGAGAGAGAGAAGGAGAGAGAGAGAGAGCAACATTTACTTATACATCGTAGAAATTTATCAAATGAAGCAAGTTATTTATTCTATCAGTAATAAATACTTTTTGAAGAAAGCCCATTACTTTTAAAATAGATGAATTTATAAAACTTATATATTGACGAGATTTTAAAGTTATGAAAGATGAATTCTGAAGTTGTTGCTTCTAATTGATTTTTCTAAACTTTTGTTCTCGTTTGAAGATAATTTTTATTTATTTAAAAATATTTCATACCATGATATATTTACGCTACATTTTATCCCATAAATAATTCAACAAACAATCATTTTTAAAAATTCCCGAAAAACATTACTACATTTTATTTTTCCGCCTCACTAAAAGTTGTTATCTGCAAACAATGCCAAGATATAAAAAAAAAAAAATATATAAATGAGTATCCTAAACATATTTCTTCTTGCATCTCTTTGAAGAACATTTATGATCTTATATGAAACGCTGTTGACATACTTAATCGATACTGTGACGATAGTGAGCCAATCGACTAGACTTTTCCTTTCATAAACTTAAGTGCAATTGTGTTACAAGCGTAAAAATATGAAATTGGAAGTTTTCATGTTAGAAATTCCATTTTATTGAGAATTGTCTTCAGTTTTTTTTTCAAAAGGAAGTCCAATAAACAAACAAACCGTATTTAAATAATTCTTTTAGATAGTATTCCTAGCCAGTTATTTGTACAGAATTACCATTTATTTTCCAAACAATTTTGTCTTCAAATGAATTTAATAATAGAAAGAATATGTATACATTGATTTATTGACTTGACGTCATTTTATTCGAACGTTTAATAGTACTTTAAATAAAAAGGAATAATTTGTTCGGTATTTTTTTTCTACTAAAAATACATATTTTTACACTAAAAACATACTTTTTATGCTCGCGTATACATTTAGTTGGATGCTATAGATAAGGATGAACTTATTTCCATTTTAACTTCGTTTTTTCACATTAAAAGTAGGAGCGAAATATTATTATTTTTTCAATATGAAATTATGTAAAATAAGGGATGTCGCTTGTTATAGTTTATAGAAGTTATAAGATGCGACCATTGCTTTGAATGTTACAATATTATAATGCAAAGCCTTTTAAGAAAAATCGGTTCAGCGTTGAACCTCATTTTGTCACTCACTTTCACCATAATTTTGGTTATATTTGCTGCTTCAATAATTAAGGTGTTAAACTGAACTATGTTTCCGTTCATGTTGGTTCATAGTATTGTAAAATCGGTCCTCAAAGTACGATAATATGTGTCAATTTAGAGCCCTAATAAAGGTTGCAACCGCTATATGAGTTCAAACTCTAAACATTCTAACAGTTTAGCATATATGCATTTATTAATTGTAGAATATTTTACTTTTTAAAAAACAAAAATGTTTTAAAGCTCTTTTCTTTTTAGGTATGGTATCAGAAATAAGAATAACTTAAAATTCAGGTTGAACGATATTTTTTTTTCGTGGAAAATACAGAGTGTAACACTTTGAAAGGATTTTCACGCAGTCAATGAGTATTAAATATTATAGTCGCCTTTGGTGATCCGCCTTTTTTAAATTAGTATAATTTCAAGTATTTTGTGATTTAAAATCGTATAGTCAAAAATCAGGACACTAACTTTGTAAATGTAATAAATTCATATTGCTCTATTTAATTTTTGCCTCCTACGTGTTAGCATGGAATCGTGGTGAATTAGTTATTAAAATGTTTAAAACGACATACGATAACATAAAAAAAAATGCTAATTATCTCAATGGCGTCTTTCATGGGTAATATATGAAATTAGAAGCTTGATAAAAATCAAACTACGCATTGATTTTCTATTATTAATTATGCGAGCTAATGAATTTTATTTGTAAGAGTTTTTTTTCGCTAAAACAAAGCGAATTTTAATTGTTATAAATTTCTTCAAGTTTAAATAATACACAGATCTCAAGCAGTAAAATTTTAAATTTTAAAGCACAAAATAAACTTTAAAAAATATTTTAGCTTCATGGTGTTGTTCAAGAACTAAAAGACAGCATAACCGAGTACTTACGTTTAATTGAAGAAATCAACTTTTACATTTACTTGTCTAGTTTAATTGTTTATTAAAATGGACTTTAGCCTACTAGTTTCCTTTAGCTCTTGTAAGCCCAGGTTATTGCTATTTTGTAAGCCAAGATTATTGCTATTTCAAACTTTTCTTGTCTTAATATTGAGACTCAGGAGTTTGACTTACGCGATCTAAAACTTCAATGCGTGTACTTAAATACATAATTATGTATGTTTGGGGCATCGATCCGCTGTTGTTTTCCTAATCTCTCAACTTATATATACTTATCAGTTGAAAGGACTATGCGTTGATGACTGCTTTTAGAGTCGTCACCCATACAAACATTATACATTTACGACTCATGAGTACAAAGTTTAATTTCGTTGTGCATTGCCAAAATTATATCTCGGTATTTTCCTAATTAATCTGATTTTTACATAGGTGTCAATATTTTTATTTCCCTAATAAAATTTGGCAACATTCACAATAATATCGTATTCAGTAATTACGGCTTTATATAATATTCACAATATTGTCATATTCAATGCAACTATGTGTATTATAGGTAGGTAGAGGCCTGTGTTCATCAGAAGCTAGAATGTTTTACTTGTTGGTGAATTTTGCGTCATGGTACTAATAACCTATAAGTACTGATTTGTTTGTTGAATGCCGTTTGGAAAATCAATAATATAAGGATATTTACGTTTAACATAACCACTGACGGTGAAATATAATATTTTTTCAATTTTCGATAACTTATATGTTAGCCAGCTTATTTGTTTCTAGCACGCTTTACAACTGCACTTAAACTATGACGTTAGAGAACTTTAAGGATATCTAAATTTTTCTGGTGCTTTCTATTTTTTAAATACTTTGCAAAAAAGATGTTTCCATGAAAGCGCACATTTTAAACTATAATAATAGTTTGCATCAATAAAATTTCGTACATTCAATACTCTGTCCGAAGTACATGACGCCTGAAAAAGACCTACAAACCACCCCTTAAACATCTACAGCTAAAAACTTAACAGCTGAAAAAAAAACATGATCCAAATTGGTACTTTCGTTCTTGAGTTATTAGCAAACATACATAAACAGACTGACTCAAGCTTATATTTATACTATATAGAGAAGATGCGAATTAATTTGTTTAGAAGGTACTTACGATACGAAACCAGGCACAAAAACTTGCAACAGTACTTTTTATGAATAAACACCTTCATAATAAGAGATGGGAAGAAGAAATCTTATCCTGAAAATATGGTCCCGATTATGAATAGTAATGTTTGAGATTAGTAAGGCTTGTGAGTATATCTCTAGATGTTATGAATCATTTTTCTTATGTTATATTTTCGTGTGTGTGCTTTCTTATGATTATTCATTATTATTTATTTTAATAACGGACGGAACAGCATTGGACACACTATGGATTATTAAATCATATATATATATATATATATATATGTAAG
>NC_092207.1:60204606-60216196 GCF_043381705.1 Parasteatoda tepidariorum | reverse complement strand
TGACAATGCGAGCTCTCACACATCGACTCAAACAAAGGCATTTCTGACGGAGCGAAAGATCGAACTGATGGGTCATCCGCCGTACAGCCCTGATTTGGCACCCAATGACTTCTTCTTATTCCCACACATCAAAAATAAATTACGTGGACAACGATTTTCGACCCCCGAAGAAGCGGTTGATGCATTCAAAACGCATGTTTTGGAGTTACCTCTATCGGACTGGAAAAAGTGCTTTGAAAATTGGTTCAAACGCATGAAAAGTGTATTGATCATCATGGAGAATATTTCGAAAAACAATGAAACCAATTTCTATCCCACATATTTGTTTTTTCATTATTAGGCCAGAAATATAAATAGCAACCCTCGTACAATATTATGAGGAGCACCAAAAAATTGAATCGAAAATGAAGCAAGTTAAGCGAAAAATACAAAATGAAACAAATCAAGCAAGAATAAAAATGTAATAAAATTACGGAAAAAAAACACTAAATGTAACATATCAAGCAAGAATAAAAATTTAATAAAATTACGAAAAAAAAACAAACACTACATGTAACATATACAGCGAGTAGCGAATTCAAATGACTTTCCACTTACCGGCATCTTGCAAAACTTATTTAAAATATTATCGTAACAAGTTTGCCAGTTTACAAAATATGAAAATAAAAGCGTAAATAAAGGATAGTGGGATGTTTTTATAACGCGTTCTTACTGTAGTACAAAAACATATTTGATTTGTCAGTTGTTTTGGATCGGGCAGAATCTGGATGTGCGCAAGGTAATTTTATTATACTGGATAATTTAAAGTTTATAATTAAGGAAAGGTCAAATTTTAATTATACAATTTTAATTTTGATAATCCTTAGAGAATTTATTAAAATTTATTGAAAAAAAAAATGTTTCATTAAATATTAGAAGATTTTTAGCAATGGATTCGTCTGAATTGGATTTGCACACGGTATAAATACAAATTTAGGGAACAAATTTTTTTGATAAATCCAATAAAAATTATAACATGCAATTAACTTAAGGATTTTAAACAGAATTTATTTACATTAGTTGGATATCCATTGCTTTTTATAATTTTTATTTGTTTTTATTAATCAAATTTCGGAATTGTTTCTTTTTAATTTCATTCCTTTTTATTTGTTGTTTTGGACAAATAAACATTGCTACTAATTCTTTTAGTTCTAATTATTAAAAATAGTATTTAAATAAGTATTAGAAACATTAGAATTCCATGTAATTAGCCTATTTGTACTCAATTTAAAATCATTCCTTTTAACGTACAATTCACCAATGAAAGATAAAAGGAATGATTTTAAATACTGATATGTTCTATTTTAATACTTAAATCCAACAAAATTAAAATTAATATGGGCGTCCTGATTACGAAAGCAGGATTAATTCCTAGGGGTAAGTATTATTTAACAAATTTGTAACATTGAAATTTAAAAATAATTAAATCATCAATAAATCTAAAAACAAATTTAATATTAGGAGTAAAAATAAGTTAGCTAGATGTAATGAAAAATTAGATCTTAGAGGTATTCTATCTGTTTAAACAAAAGTATGTTTTCTATTTATATAATTAATTATTAAGACAAACAAATATTGAATAATTGAATATAATATATATATATACATAAAAGCTATTAACTCCTTAACTTACTCACTTTTTCCCAATCAAGGTAAAGGAATCGTACAAATCGAGGCAAACGGGGATCAGGGAGTAATAAAAACTCTCTTCATAGTAAAAAATTAAATGTAAATTTTATTTCTAGCAGCGAAAAAGATTTTAATAAGCGCAGATAATATTAAACCAATGAAAGATCTTGTTTTCTCCCTGAATAATAATAATATATATGAGCTTTAAGATCTTATTATTAACTGTTCTTTTATTAATTTACACTTCAAATTTCTTTGTTTCGATCTTGTAAAGGCTAAACTGAGAGTAACATTTCACCAAATAAAAGGAAAAATTTGGATGCTTTATAATTCGTTATTAATTTTCAAAGCCCTATTTCTGATAAGATTAAATTTCATGACATTTTTGAAAATTTAAAAAAAAATTGTTTCCATTAAGAGATTTTAACATTATTAAAAGCTTTAAATATGATAAATCTCTTGGCAAAACTATTTTTAATTATAATAATATTAGAAAAAATTTGGAGAAAATTAATATATCTTATTATGAATGTCTCTGTGAAGATGAGAAATATTTTGAATATTTTGCTAAACATTATAAACTTATCATTAGTGGTTATTTAAATAATACAGAAAATTTAGAACTTCAGAAAGTATATTTAGAATTTTATAAATTGTTATATGGTAAATGTTTTTAAATTTTGTGCCTTTTATCATTAAATTCTTAATAATCTCTTCGTTTTAAGATATCAAATAGATTCACTTTACCTTTAGGTATGTTAATAGAATGGAAATGGACTGTTTATTGTTACTTTAAAAACTTTGTTTTAACTAATGAGAAAAATTTAAATAACAGTGACAATTCAATAAATTTTTCTAAAGTTGATCAATCAATTAAGCAATTACAAAATTTTTTTTATTACCTCCATAGATAAAGCTAACAATAATTATGCAATCTTCAGTAAAAAATTCTATGTTGAACTTGTTAATAAGGAATTCGAAAATAGTAAAAATTTTAAGCTTAGTAATTGGAATAATAATATTATCAATGTATACGAGAACAGTACTATCACTAATAGAAAGTTTCTTAGTACCATGAAAGTATATAAAATTTGTCATAACATCCTTTCCAGAGGGAAAACGTGAACCTTTTTATTGATTCAGTAGGATATACAATTAGTCATTATTACTCTTAGTTTTGCCATTATATTGCGAAGAAACAAAACAAATTTCTCTTCAGGTACATTTTCAAATTGGTAGCAATCATTAAAAATTAAAATGGCTATTTTGTGTTTCTCTTTTTCGACATCAACGAACAGCAAATTCGACATTTGAAAACAACACATGTTCATGAAATAATGCTGGTTATCACTGCTAAAGTCACGGTTATGATTCAGTAAGTGATGTTAGCAGTTACAATTAAAGTTTAAAGTTACGGCTAAGGTACGATAAGTAATGATAGTGTATTACCTGATTAAAAGCTTCAAAAACACATGGGAAGTAAGTTAGGCGAAATGCTTCAAGCACTTCAAAAATCGGTGCCCATCTTCAAGACTTGCCAGATGTCAATGAGAAGAAACAAAAATTTTTTGAATAAAAAAAAACAATAAGTTGCGAATAAAGATTTAAAAATAAGGAGGAGAAACAAAACTAGAAAAAACACAGTAACAGAGAGAAAAAGAAATCACAAATGGCAAATCAAGGTATTATTGGCTTTTTATCTGTTTTTGATGCAAATGAAGCCTTATATTATTATTTCACAACTTCGATTTCTTGGGATTATTTAAGTAATGCTTGTTCTTACAGATGAGGTGGTTTTGAAGTCATATATAGAGATATAATTGTATTACATAAAGAAGTTTAGTTTTTAATTATTCTTTTATATTTAATTATACAATTTATTATATTTCTTTTCATTTTTAAAGGTGTTAGAAGTCTATTAATAATCAAAATAAAATATACAATTGATTATCATTTATGTTTTCGATTAAAATTTTTTGCATGTATCACTGTAATTTGTGTGTCCTTGAGGGACCTCTCTTAATTGTTTCCAAGTGAGCTTTAAATAATAAAATAGGAGTAAAAGAAACTTTTTAAGGGTGAGCTCTTTAAGTATATATATATACATAAGTGATTATCAAAATAATGGAAACACTTGTGAATAAAAGGGACATTTAAGAATTCGCTTCATAAGCATTAAAATATAATCTTATCTACCAGTTTTTTTTAATATAAAAAGTACATATATTAGGTGGTATGAGAGAGCTTCAGAGTTGTCTACGTTTTGATTTTTTGTCAGAAGCGTAAAATGTCAGACCTCACAGATCTTCAGAGAGGCCAAATTGTAGGAGCCCGACTAGTTGGAGCAACAGTGACCGAAACATCCCAGCTTTTAGGCGTTTCTAGAGGTACGGTGTCTAAAGTCATGACAGCATACACACAGCGCGGAAAGACAAGCTCAGCAAAGCAAAATAGTGGACTGAGGGAGAAGCTGAGTGAAAGAGACTGACGGGTATTGAAGCGGATTGTAATGTCTGAAAAGAAAGCAACTGCAGCCAAAGGGACTGCAGAGCTCAATCAGCATCTGGATTCTCCAGGGTCAACAATTACAGTTAGGAGATACCTTCATAAAGAGAACATTTACAGCAGAACAGCAATTCCCAAGTCTTCAAAATCTAGGGTGTTTCCATTATTTTGATAACCATATATATATATATATATATATATACAGAGAGAGAGAGAGAGAGAGAGAAATCTTTCGTGTTGTATTGTTAAATTAGAGTTCAGTTTCCTTATTTAATTTAGTCATTCCGTACCAGAGAGTCAACATTCTTATTATGATTAAATATTCCAAGTTGCTTAAAACCTATAACAGACTTTAATAATTAATTCTATTTCAGGATATTCTGAGATCGTCTTCTTCTTCGATGCTTTCGAAAGGTCCTGACATTCTAACGAGTATTGTAGACAACAATAAAGAGCTTCGAGTTTCGAATCGTTATGGTCGACACATTCCACTTACAAAGAAACAGGGAGTTTCTGGAGAAAGTGCTTCGTTTGAAGACTTTCAAGTTCAGAAATATGACAAAGATTTCAGGTATTGATCTCGTTTCCTTTTTGTTTGACACTTTCAGAAATAGCCATGGTTAGTACGATTTGTACGTAATTTAAATAGTAGTTGCTTGATTTTTTTTAAATCATTGATTTAAATTAACTGATTTTTTTTTGTAAAATAAAAATTCTTGTTTAAAAAGTTTTTAAGTCACAAAATATTTTATCTAAATGTAATCTTAAGGTTGAAATTATTTCTGATTCTATTTATAATGAAGGCAATATCCAGCGAACTAATGAGAGTTTAGTGTATGTAAAGTATTATTCAATGTTCACGATAGACAAAAAAAGGACTAAATGTGGATTATGTTCATGTTTAACTTGTAAGCTATAACTTTCCCTTGGCTGTACGCAAAATAATTTACATTGAACAAATGTATTTCAACTTATAACAATTTAGTTAATTCCAATGAGTTAATTTCAATTTATTACAATTGTTTATTTAAATAAAGGTGCCTTTAAAATTTATAGAACATGTAGATTATGTATATAAATGATGAAGAAAAATTGTTTCTGTCAGGAGTAATTTAGTATAAATGATTTTTTTTTTATGTTTCCTTGATTAAATAATTTAGTCTTTATATGATATCTAACTTGCACGTTGGATCTTCGGATCTTAACTTGTTGTTTAACTCCTAAGTCTTAATTTCCGGAAATATTTTGCTTTTAATAGACGAGACAACAGCAGAAATGTTCGGTTTTTGTCTTTGCAAATTCATGAAAGTAATTAAGCTTGAATAAAAATAAATAGTATTTTTTTTTCAGAAATTAGTTTTCATGTTAGCAATTAGTTTTATGTTTAATTTTTATATGATTATTTTAATCATTTTAGCTAGTCATAATAAGTATTTTAATTGTAATGTTGTTTCTAAATAGTATTAAACATTATAAATATATTTTATGAAAGCTTTGATTGATGTATGTAAATAGAATATGTAAATAGAATAACAAAAATCTGATTTAAATTAAAAAAATCCGATATGAATAAAAAAAAAATCCAATTTTTTGCATGTATCTATAACAATGTGCGTTTAAAAAAGTAGTGCGATACAAAAAAAGTAGTTTGTAGCTATTCCTGGCAATTACTTTTAACATTAGTTTAGAAAAAAAACAAGGTTCAAACTCAACTAATTTTTTGAATTTGATTGGCAGAATTCCTCGCGGGTCTGTCAATAAATGCAATGAAAATGATCCTGTGGCTGTAACTGATCGTTAACAGAAATTGCGTACTTAAAATCAAACAGGACTGATATTTAAAGTAGGAATTACCAAAAGTAGATAATTAATTACTCTGGTGATGCTTTCGCATGCGAATGCACACTCATGAAACATTGATGTTATTTCAAAGAAGGGAAAATATTTTTCATGTACTTAATTTCGTAGAGGATTAAAAGAGCATTAAGCAATTAAAAAAATGAAAGTATTTGATAATTTCGCCTTTTTGAATTAAATATTCCCTATCGAAAAAAAATATAAAAAGCAAATTCGAAAAAAATTGTTTTGGAATAACAAACTGACTCCCGTAAATACGAATAAATATTTCTTAATTATTCCCTTGTAAGCCTCTTTATTCAAAACCATTTTGTACGAAAGTGTAAAGTAAATTCTCCAGCAAAGTTCGCCTCCTTAAATTAGTGAAATAGTTATTACAATTCCGAAGTAATTTGTAGTCACTACATTTGAAAAAAGTAGTTGTAGATGTAGTTAAATACATTTGTAATAAAGTAGTTGTAGTAAACTACGAAAATAATGTTTTTCTGACCACTGCTATAGATCTATGTAATTTTTTGTACGTATCTATGTACTATTTTATTTGTAGAATCTATGAGTACTATATCTGAAATAGCTCTGTAGCTCTTAATTTTACCCAACTTAAGCATTCTAGTAAAGCAATGTAAAAAAAAAAAAAAAAACCCTTACGTGAAATTGTCTGAATTGACTCCGGTTTCTATAATCATCCACCGTTTTTTGGAAACGAATTTTTCAATTATTTTTATTACCAAAATTTGATCTGAAGGAAATTTTATAGTTAAATTTTTATGAAATTCTAGAGGTGTAAAAAGCTCTGAAATATGAGTAGAAAAGAGGGGTACTTTGGTAGGATTTCCCTCCTTAATTTGCTACAAATGTTAAATTTTTTTTTGCAACTATTTAACTTATTTGCTCCATCTTGATATCACTTTTTTCTTCCAAAAATAAAAAAAGATTCAGTCACAATTTCGATTAAAAGCAGGTGAGGATAAATACAATGAATCCTCCAAACTATCTCGCGAGAGAATCAGGACCTTTCTGAAGAGAATGAAGGATTTTTTTTAATCTTTAAATTTCTTCTGAATGATTAGAGAAGTCAAAACTGTAGACAAATAAAGAATTGTAGCAATCAGGAATATGTCGGTGAGTTTATCTCCCTAAAATTTGAAAATAAAATTACGAAAAATGATTGAATTTCTAGCTTTGCTTCTTCTCTTCCAATCAGAAAATATATTTAGAAACAATTTTAACAAAAAATGAGGGAGGGAGGATAGTTCCGTAATATATCTGTAATATTGTTCCCCAATTTATTGCTTGGGGGCAAGAAAAGAGAATAAAAGTTTGAATATTTTGAAAAAATGTTTAAAAAAATTGTAAAAAGCACAGAAAAATATTTTTTTTTAAATTTAAAAAAAAAAGGTTTTTATTTTCAATGTTTTTTTTCAGTTTAGGGATAAAATTTTCCTCCTTGCTACAACTGTCGATGAATTAGAATTTTTTACTTCTCTATTCGCTTAGAAGGAACTTCACGATTAAAATAATATTAAATACGATAAAATTTCCCTCCCCAAAAAAAGTCTTTTTGAATCTCTCGAGATGAAGTTTTGTAGATTAACTGTAGAAAAAAAATTTCCTGATCTCATCCCCCTCACCTTAATTACAACTGAAAATTTTTATTAGAAGATGTTTGGGAGAGAGAAAAAGAGGATGCAATCCCCTTTTATGCATAAAATACTTTATACGTTGAAAATAAATTTAAAAAAATGCGAAAAAATTCCCAGAGGGAACTATCATTTGTAATGGTTTGTTTATAATTTAGGAGGAAAAGGAATCCTCTTAAAATCCTCCTACTTGCTATAACTGTTCATGTTTTAGAAATTTTCACCGCCACAGAATTTTAATAAGAAAAATAATCCTTTTTCAAATCATAACAAGAGCATTATCGAAAAGTGATTAAAAAAAAAAAGAGGGGGTGGATGGATACTTCTCGAAATCCGTGGGAGATGAAGAAAATGGGGTTTATAATATAAACCCCGATTTTGGTAGAATTACGGGGATCATAAAATTATTCAGCATAAAAATTAGTAGGAATTGTGTCAGAGCCTTTCTTGAAGCAGCTTAGTGTTATTGCCTAAAATGAACCTAAATAAATATTAAATTTTTAAAAATTATGTTTCGCAGTGATAAGCTGAAAATCATTTTTATCAAAAATTTTTTTACTACAATTTTAATTTTTACAGTGCTTTTTTCAAAGTACTTAATTATTTTTTAATGAAAAAGTGCATTTTCAAGAACATTTTTTTCTATTCTTGCAATTATTTTAAAAGTTTGCTTTCGAATTATATCTACTGCAACAATATTCCTTTTTGAAATAAAATAAATCTCAAAATTTAAATTATTAAAAATTTGAATTTTTAAAAATATTTCATACAGTAAATGCATAATTTGCATAAATCTATTTTTGAGGGGAGAAAACAATACTAAATGTTCAAAAAACTGAAATGAAATTTTTAGTCGTTGGAATACTTACTGACAAAAGATAATTTTAATTTTTTATAATAATTTTGTTCCTAAGCACTTCTTAAAAAAATTTGCAACGAAATTACAATAATTGATATGAATTACCAATGTGCTGTTATCATCAAAAGTGTTGTTATTCCAACGGAAGTCATATTCAAAAGAAATTATGAAGATTACATTAATAACGAAAATAGAGCATTATATAACTAAATTGAAACACTGTTAAAAATTCCTATGAAAAAATGGTTGAGTAGCAATTTATTTAATTGGTACTTTACCATATTTAAACATAGTATATTAGCCATAAATAAGATGGTATTCAAACTGTTAACTGCGAAAAAAAGTCGTTTATTAACTGATTTCACCTAATACTGTTAAACAACCAGAATTTTATCGCACTAACTAGATCCACTTAATGAAGCCACTTAGTTCTTCGCAGAAGGGTACATACAATAGCCGAGAGGGTTAATCTGTTAATCTCACGACTGGCAGAACGGGCGCTTGAGCCCCGGGGTTAATGCCGTAATATATCCATTCCCTTCGACGATTGATGATTTCCCAGTGTCCTGCACTCCCCAATTTGTGCCCTGGACTGTTGGAATTCGATACTCTCATTCCCGCATAGGTGGCAGAAGTATAAAGCTGCTAACTCTCTCCAATGTAGAGTTAAGTTTCATTCTTTACGGGTTTGAAACCATGCTAGTTGTAAATGGTTAAAAATGCCATATAGTTTTGCATTCATGTTTTTTTAACCATTCTGATTCTAAACGGCTTTAAATCCGTAAAAGTAAAAAAAATTGCGGTTAATTGGTTGAAATAATTTACCATAATTTCAGAATGGAAATTTTAAAAGTTAATAGAATAAAAGAAACCCGAATGCAATGCAACAAAAGAAATATGATGCAATACAGAAATTTTTCAAGGAATACCTGCATTCCTTTAGTATTATAGCTTTTCTGTGAATAACTGTTTTGCAAAAGTATTATTCGTGATTTGAAGCCTAAATCTCCCTCAATCCCTGAAAAGCAAAATAATTCATAAAACATAAATGATCAAACTATTCACAAGTAAAAATCTCAATAAACTCACGAAAAAATGACATACCATTCCAAGGCCTGTAAAAAATTAAAATAAGCAAACGAGTCAAAATAGCACTTCTAAATTACCGTTGCCAGCAGATAGAAACATTTGCGCCGCCAGATCAAAATAATAAATTGTTTCGATACCAACCAAAATATAATTACTCAGTGCTGTCAAACACTCTGTTGTAAATATTAAAATTATTTTGTTCAGGTCGAAGCAGTTGATTAAAGATGCTATAATGGAGAACGATTTCTTGAAGAATTTGGATAGTTCTCAAGTGAGAGAAATAGTGGACTGCATGTACTCACAGTATTTCAGCAAAGGGACTCAAGTCATTAGGCAAGGAGACGTTGGATCTCATTTGTATGTCTCTGCTGGTAAGCATTTTAAAACATTTGCAGTGTGTTTTCTGAAGATCGACCTTAATGTTTATTTTTTTTTATCAAAAGGGAAAACAAAAAAGTGCACATATATGGTTACAATATTATCTTTAAAATACAGTGAAATCTCCAGGAAAGACCTCCTCTATTTATGACCACTTTAGGCAGGCACTAAATTTTTTCCATGGACTTAACTTTGAAGACCATCAAAACCTCCTCCAGCTATCGGACAAACCTCTGCGCCAAATAAGGAAAAGGTCAAATAAGAAAATACAAAATAATATAAAAACAAAAATATTAACAGAAAGGAAAACTAGATTAAAATTATTTTTGAGTGGCCCTTATTTAGAGAGCTCTTTCTGACGATCTCTGAAAGAGATTGTCAACCACATGTTGTAATCAGAATGCACTAAAGACGATTCTATCAACGATTTATTTTTAGAGCTAAAAGCTCAATTTTAAAAAAAAAAAAAACTTTAGAAACTCAGTTATTCGCTTCTTTTAAAGCTAACTAATTTTTATATCAAATTAAATGCAAACTTACACATAGTTGTTTATTTATTTAAAACAACTTTATGATTTACAATAGGTAAATTTGGTTTTACACGCAATTTTATCAGCATTTTTTATTAATTTTATCATTTTTATGGAAGCTAAATTTTATTCGTTGATCAGTCTTTTCCTGATGCTAACAAAAGTGGAATTTCCTCATCAAAAAAATAACACCGAGTAAAATTAAAATCTCTTGCGAAAAGTCATGTCAACATTTTGAAGTTAATGTAGGTAACCCCGAAGAACAACCAACCTCCATTAGCGACCATTTTACTGTGGCACAGAGAGTGGTCTTTCCCGAGAGTTTCCACTGCAATAGTCCGAAAAATATAATATTTTTGGAGTACAAAAAAATTCGGAGCCTTTTTATTTATGTGTTTGGTTAAAAACATAATTTCCGTGTCGTTAGCAAAGTAAACAGAGCATGAAAACTATTGAATAACAACAAAATTAAAATATATATTAAAAATCATATATTAACAGTTTAAAGGTGTGCGTATTTTTTGTGTCAACAAAAAAAAAAGCATTCATGGAGTTTATTACTTGTAGTTTCAAAAAAGTCAGGGGGGGGGGGCAAGCGGATACTTTCACGGTAGAGAAATGTAACAATCACAATTCGACAGAGCTCAAAATAAAGGATTTTCGGAAAATTTGCAAAAACTTACACACTTCAAAAAATAAAAAAAAATAGCTAAAATAAGTAGAAAAAACTAATATTTTGTTTCAAACTACATTAAACTATAACTATAAAACTATAACTATATATAAAACTATAACTATATATAAAACTATAACCATATTATAACTTCTACAGTTACGTATAGTGACACAAGATGAAAAAAAATAAAACTTTTTTCTATTTACATCAGGGTTGGAGTTTTTGCCGGCAAAAAGGGATTTTTGCCAGGACAGTGGCAAAAACCTGGTAAAAACCGACAGAAACTGGTAAAAACCGGCAAAAACCAAATTATCTAAATTGCTGATTAAATATTATTACAAAATACTTGAAACAAATTTAAATCAATCATAAGGAGGTAATTGTTCTC
>NC_092207.1:60200815-60204515 GCF_043381705.1 Parasteatoda tepidariorum | reverse complement strand
TTGATAGATATTTTATGCTTTAAATTATAGTTATATTAATTTAAAATAAGTTCATTTCACTGGAAAAAAGAGAATATTCGCAAATTTTCCAATCAATAATGTTTTAAACTACTAAAATGATATATTATTACATTATGATTTAATTATGGAATAATAATTTTGTTAATTATTTTTATTTATATTATATATTTCAATTTTAGGAATAATTTTGTACCAAAAATTTGTTTTTGACCTCTCATCTTAGAAAATATAGGTTTTTGCCACTTTTTGCCAATTTGCTTGGCAAAAACCTGTTTTTGTCAGGACGGTTTTTACCGGTATTTGCCATGGTTTTTTCCACCTGCGGCAAAATCTTGACAACCCTGGTTTGCATTGATACGCAATAAAAACTTTAGAATCCTGAATTAGAAATTTATTTTTTAAAAAAGTGCTAGATAGTTGCAGCTTTGCTAATTGGTGGGACTCCTCTGTAATTTAGTCGCATTCCAACAACTATTGAAATTGCTTTTGTTCATAAGGAGTAAGCCTGTTTGGATGGAATAAAATGTCTGTCTAGAGACTATATAAACATATCTTTCCTACAAAGAAACGTAACGTCATGTTCACAAAGCTACTTCTGTCGTTGTATTTATCCAGATATATTAGACTGTTAAAAAATATTTGGTATTAAGTTCCCTTGCCAGCCAGAAATTTAATCTAAATTTCACAGTTTTTTCTTCCCCAAGTGATGAATAAATTTCTAACGCTCATAATTTTTTATGGCTGGAGCTATTTATTGAATTTTATTACCTTTCCTTGCTATAGAATACCAATTAGAATTTTTTTTACAAAATTTACTCTTTCTCGGATGGGTAAATTTTCTCATATCTCGAAGCTATCTGAATCGAAACAATTGACCATAATCTAATCAATTACGAGTGGTTGGAAAGCAGCAGTAGGTAAATTTCAAAAATAAAATTTTGTGTTGATCTAGCAGGCGCAAAAGAAATGAGCAATGAAGACGAAAGCAATGCATGAATAAAATAAGGAAAAGCAATGGAAGTGAAACAGCTGCTAAATCCGCTGTCAATTTGACAGCGATGGTAGTTCTAGGTTAATCCTATGCACTTATTATATATTCTAATAAAACTTTGCTTTAATGCTTTTGAAAACCTCAAAAAGTTACGAAAGTCAAATAAGCTGTTATAATTATTTAAGTACTTAGCTTCTCTCAAATTTGAATCGCAGTCAAAATGACCACTCCTCTCACTCTAGTGTTAAGAATTAACGGTCTTTATTAAATAAGTTAAATTTTGATTTGGTGAGCGGCCTTGTTTGTTGCGAAATGTATTGCCGAATAGAGCAAATATCTAACATCAGTATGTTAGTTAAAAAATTAAATAAATTCGGTAAGAAATCATATCTAGGATTCCTCGGCTCTAGTTCAGATCGATCGGGAGGAAAAATCTTTCTTAAGAGGATGCTATACAGCGGGAGAAATTCTTTATGGCAAATTCTCATTCCCTTACGTGATTAATTTAAAGTTTTGAGAAATGTGAGTTCATATAAACTTAGAGTAAACCATGCATTTTCAAATGATGCAAAAATGTTTTACAAAATATCAACATGCAAACAAATTATGGCAGCATTATTCAGGATTACACAATGAGAAGTAATAAATTGTTTGCGTGTTTATATTTTGAAAACAGGCATTTGAAAAATTTTGGTTTATGAGAATTCACTTTTCTCTAAATTTTAAATAACTTATGTAGTCGAAATATAATTTGCCATAAATGATTTCTTCGACAATGCAGCGTTCTCTTAGGACTTAAATGTTAGACAACAAAAATCCTCATTCCTTACTTTTTCTTCAAACTAAGCGTCTCCTTTCAATAATTCGATGAAAATATTGTGAAAATGAAAGAATTTCCCGCCTATTTCAAAGACAGTATTCATCTTCGAAATGCTTTTCATTCAATTGAGTTTGCGAAACGTAGTGTGGAATAGTGCAGTATGCAAAGTTTCTTTTAGATTGGAATTTACTTAATTAAATCTACACGTATCTGCAGTTGTAAGAGAGATGTTGTGTCTCCTTTTATCCAAGAGGGAGTAATAAAACCTTTCAAAACTATTGTCGCTGTGCAAGAAAATTCTTTGCTTTTTGTAGGATTCATATATAGACATTTCAAAATGAAAATTCTCTTTCTCCAATAAAAATAAGTCTCTTTCGCTGTCTAGAAAAACATACTTAAAATATTCCTTGTTTTAGTAAATGTAAGTAGAATCGATATTTTTTGTTAAAGTTCCATTTTTGTTCTGGGCTTTTTAAAGGTAAGTTAAAATGAGGCTCAGTAAAATTTGAAACTAAATAAGAGCACAATTTAAAATAATCTGGATAAAGATTATAAATTTAATCATTAATTGATAAAAGTTTAGTTTGAAAAATATTTGTTTAAAAGGTAAAAAACCCATTCACAATCGAAAAAATTGTATTGATAGTTCCAAAAGAAAGGTTTTTATGTTAAAATAAAAAGTATACACATATTCTAAAATTATTTTTGTTCTGTACTTCTTATAACTTTCTTCCTTGTAAGGATTTTATGCATACACATGTTGTTCACTCGTTTTTATAAAACAAAAATGAGATTTAAAAATAATGGGAGTTAATAGCTTTTTATTTTGTTCGTAACAATGTTTCAGTTCAAATCCCTTTATTAATTAAATTTAGGTACGATATTAATTAAATAAAAACTCAGCTTAAAAAGTTTTTTCGTTAGATTTTTGTCTTCTTAAAAGTATGTGAATAACTATAATTCTTAAATATTTATTCCCCCCCCTCTCTCTCTCTCTATACATATATATATATATATAAAAGATAAAGTATTGAGAAAATATGGAAAATAAAATAATAATGACAAGAGAAGAAAATTATTAATTTTTTTTTCTTCAAAAGTATTTAAAAAAATATAATTTTTGATATCTAAGAAAAAATAAAAAAAATAAAGAAAGAAATTAAAAATTCGGAAAACAAAACAAATAAAAGATACAATCTCTTCATCAGCCCACACGATTATATCCGCAAAAAGGATTGCCTTCTAATATTGCACTAATATAGCCAACACAAAATATATCAATACAATAGTGTGAGGAGCAGTAAAAAAAATTGAAACGAAATTAGAACACATTAAGTAAAAAATATATACGAAAAAACAAACAAATATATCAAGCAAAAAACAGAAAATAAAATGTAAAGAGATTAGAGAAACGAAAGGAAATCTACATAGTGAGGAGCGAATAAAATGAACTTACGCGTACCGGAATCTTTCAAGAATGATTTAAAATATTTTCGTAATAAGATTGCCAGATCACAAAATATGAAAACAGAAGCATAAATAAAGTGATATCTTATGGCACGTTCTTACTGCAATACTGAAGCGCGTCTAATTTGTTAGTTACCTTGGGTGGGCCCGAAAATGGATGCGCGCAAGGTAATAATATTATACAGGATAATTTAAAGTTTGTAATTAATAAGTTTGATAATTAAAATAATTATTTAAAAAAAAACAAGATTTACTCGTTTTGAATTGATTTTTAGCAGGAGCCAAATTATTATTGCTGCTGAAATCCAAAAATTAGGCTCAAAGAGCAATGCCCTAAACACACGAAATTAGAAGACCGAACTAAAAACGGAAACTAAAAGAAAACGAAAGTAAGCTAATAG
>NC_092207.1:60195060-60200599 GCF_043381705.1 Parasteatoda tepidariorum | reverse complement strand
AAGCATGCAGAAACCACTTTTTTGAAGTCGTCAAATACTTTAACGTACTTCAGTATTGCTAGATTTTTAAACTGGTGCAGAAGTTCTTCTTTATCCAAAAGTGTTTTGCATGCATTTCCTTTAAACCCAGAACATCCTCGTCTGATTTCATGCTGAACGTGACAAGCTTTTGTCCATGTCAGCGATTCATTTTCACACTCTTTCAACATATGCGTGAAAACAGTGTTAACAACACCAAGCATAAGGTGTAATTCTGCCGGTGGAATAATGTCTAGGAATGTTTTTCCTCCAACAGTTGCAATTAGAGGTGGATGAATGCAGTTGAAATAATCTTTCGCTTTGATTTTTGAACCTTTTCCTTCAGTCAGCCAACTTGTATAATACGATGAAACATTTTCGGAGGATCTCAATCCACCACAGCTGCTAGCTCATCTTTCTTGGCATAACAGTAAGTGCATGGATATGCGCTGCTGTGCGACATTATACCTGCTAAGACATTCGCTAACCTCAAATCGGTTGCAATTGTGCCGTGGAAAGGACTTATATTCAACGTTGAAATGAGTTGATCCACATTCTTATAATTTTCTTGTGCAATCGGAATATCTGCTAGAATGAATAGTCGTTTAACTCCAGAATCCTTAAATTTCCTTGCAGCTATCCCCTCATCATACTTAGCATGCTTACCGCTGCACTCGAAGTCCAACTCATTTGATTGTACAGAAAGACGTATTTTTAAAAATCTACCTCCTCCATCAATACCCATTTTTAAGTGAACATCCAGTACATCTCGTTTGTTTTTCACATACTGAACAAAAGCAGGAACATCTTTGCAGTAAGCTCTAAGCGCAGGAGCATCCGAGACTTCATCGCCTTTTATACAAACGAAAGGAAATTCCTTAAAATCAAAATAATCGTCGACAGAATGAGCTGTGATATTAAGTTTTGTTTTTTATCCTGGTTCGTTTGCTATTCTACGGGAGCTGCCATTTTTAAAGTCACAGTGCTTGTGCTAATTTCACAGTGCTTGTGTCGCTAAAGTCGATTTAATTTTTATTATCTTTGTTTTTAAAATAATGGTTCATTGACTATAATTAACAATTAAAAAACTTCTAATAATTATAAACTTTATTATAAACGGTTATTATAAGTATTTAATACAAATATGTCATTTTTTTCTTCTATTTATAAGTATAAAATGATGCTAACATTTTTTAAATATCGTACTTCGTGAGCAAAAATGTTCAAAGTGGATTTTTTTAAAATCTCTCCACAGATTATTTTAATTTTTCGATTTTGATTATCAAAGAACATTGTAAATTCAGAATCTCTTCTAATTTTCAAAGTGTAAGAGCATTTTATTTAATTTTAGTTAAGGCGCACCGTGAAAATTCAGACTAATGTAAAACTTAAACTTACTTTTGTAAATCAAAGTAAAACAATTCATCAAAATTTTATTTTACTTTAAAATGATTATTTCATTTTCTATTCAGAGGTTTCTCATTTCTAACTGGAATGCCAAATAAAATTTTGTCTAACTGCCAAAATCAAAAGCAATTTTTTTATAGAGTGAGAAATATGGTTCCGGTGTCATGCAATTGCCATTCATGCCTTATATCATACTATAAGTTTGCCGTGATTCAGGGGATATAGCTTTCGCCTCACAATGAGGTGACTCAGTTTCGAACCTCATTGATGGCTGGTTGATTCCTATTCTACTCCTAACTCGCAAAGGAAAAAAGGCACAATGCTGACTTAAAATATCCTCAGTGGTTTATAATATCTATGTTGGGCTAACCGTGGGAGGCTTTCCTCTACATGTAATGCAAATGCAGGTTAGCTTTTTTTTTGTTACAAAGTCTTTCGAGATTCCTAGTTTAACCCGATACTTTTTAAATTTTTTTAAAAGACGTTTTATAACCGTTGTTGAACAGCCGATCCAATTTTTGGGTTTACAACTGTTGGTGTTCTACTTCGTAGTGTTGTAATTTTCAACTCAATACAGAAGACAAGGGAACTCCTGGAACAAGTATTGGGAGGAATTTGCCTTCGTGGTGGACTTTTTGAAGGAACTGACCCGCACTTGCGTTACATGGAGAGGAAGACCGCGAGAACTTCCCATGGTTAGCCTGGCGGCAAAGGGACTATAACCCATGATCCGTCTACTGTTGAGGATATTTTACGTCTGCACTGTGGTCAGTGAGAGCAGCTATCAGAATTCGAATCTGTCAGCTGGCGCTATGTTCGAACCTAGTTCACCTCATTGGGAGGCGAGCGCTTAATCTTCTGAGCCACCGCGGCTCTATTTCGATATTTCATACAGCAGTTCATTTATCTTCTGGGTTCGGTTCAAAATTACAGGGTTAAGGAGCAGAACACTTCTTAGCCTTGTAATGCAAAAATAGGTCGGGATAGTATGACATAAATTATAAAATAAATTAAATTAATTTATATATAGCACATTACGTGTAAAAGGCTCTTAAACGAAAAGTGTTTTGTTACTTAATATTTTAAATTGTATGCGAAATTAATTTTGTTCGCTTGGTCTATCATTTTTTCGAATATACAGGGTCTTTATAATTAAAGTTCCATTTTGAAATGGCTATAAAAATAAAACTACCCAACCAAATGTCCTCAAACTTGGTAAATGTCTATAAGAGGTCATGGGATTTTAGTTCCCGCAAAAAAAGAAGAAAAAAAAGTTCAAAAATTCACCACCAGCGGAGAATGGCGCTGTATGCAATAGTGTTAAACAAATGTGAAATATGTAAATTTGTTTTACACGGCTTTTACCGTAAATTTGCCGTAAACCTTGCGGTGTCATTGGACCTCGGCGTTTTCCTCTTACAGTACGGAACTTTTGTAAAGCCCTCCGTTCATTGCTGTCACATTCATAGTAACATTTCACGAGCAAAGCACGGTCTTGCATGGTAACAGACATTGTCGACTCAGAACACTGACAGCTCAGACAAGGCTCCTCACTTTTATAACTGCAAAGTCACATGACGTGTAAAACAAATTTGCATATTTTACATTTGTTTAACACTATTGCATACAGCGCCATTCTCCGCTGGTGGTGAATTTTTGACCTTTTTTTAAAATTTTTTTTTTGCAGGAACTAAAATCCCATGACCTTTTATAGACATTTACCAAGTTTGATGACATTTGGTCGGGTAGTTTTATTTTTATAGCCATTTCAAAATGGAACTTTAATTATAAAGACCCTGTATTACGAATAAATTCAAAGGAAGATGTTCTGCCCGTACTGTGTTTTTCTCATTCCATTTAGCTCAGCGAATAAGGTTTCCTAAATACTACACTTAAGAAAAGCTCATAAACACTGTTCATATTTAGGATCTGGCCGCTTAGAGATAGAAAAAAAAAACCCATTCTACTTCGGAATAAAAAAGAGTTAGTAAGAATGGGAAATCAATCTATTTCATTTCATTATCATAGTGTAACTGGAATATTTTTTCTTGTTCTATTAGATGGACGGTGGGAATAGGGCGGCTGTTTCGTTTTCTCTGTAAATATTTGCCTCAACATTTGTTGCTATTCGAAGCCAGGAAGAGATTCAAACGGTTCTCAAAAAAGTCTTACTTGTAGAGGAACAATGGCACTTCAAAACTGGCATTTGTTTAGATTTTGGCGAGGAAAATATTTACGTTTTGGATGTAAGCTCGATTAGCAATTGACTGCACTAAGTAACAAAAGGTAAAGATGACAAAATATGTATGCAGTAGATACGAGGCAAGGAATCTCTTCCATAGTTAGCACGTGGACATATCATCGGATCGCAGGATGGGAGTTTAATATGCTGATATACTGAAAAAATGTTACTTGTTTCATATCAATTACATACATTCACTAGCTGTTCTTGGGATTTCAATTTGGAAGAAGTCCTGTATCCAATAGGTGGACAACTAAGTTACAACCAATATTTTTAAAAATGTTTTAAAATTTCAAACTGTGGGAGCATTCTATTTTCTCTGACGTTTCAATGTCGTTTGTTGCGAAGTTATGTACAAAAGTTAGTTCACTCACTTTTCATCGAACTCAACAGGGTAGCCAGAACAAGGTGCACCTTTAAGGGAAAATAAATTCATTTTTTAACTTGGAATAACCATCACTGGCAGTTTTTCAGCTATGGCACCCTCTGCAATCTGCATACACATAGCAAATGCCACGAGCAGCTTTTGGGGCCTTAGAACCGTGATTAAGGCAAAAAGTAGGAATATTTTCATATTTCTAAGCTTGAAATTCCATTAATAACATTATTTTTTAACTGATCTGAAATATTGTTCCAAAAACACAGAACGTTAAAATGTGAAAAAGAAAAGATAGTGGGAACTTGGATACCAGCTCAACAACTATATCTGAGAGATGTATTTATTCTGAAAACCGTTGATCAAGTTCAGGCTCACATGATCCTGAACAGGCTCACATGATCAAGGGAGTTTTATAAGACATTCGTTGATACGACAAAATATTATACTAAATTTTAATCAAAACTTAATAAAATATTTTGCTTATCTCAGGCATTAAAAGAAATAGCATAAACCAATCCATTTGTATTAAAAGGCAAAGTAGAAAACATTGAATTGTATGAATGTCGTTGAAATAATAAACTAAAACATTGTTTCTTTGTAAATCAATAATCGTAATTAATTAAATGAGATCTAGAATTATGGACAAAAATTAAAAGATAATTATATAGAATTAAATAAATAAATTCTTTTCATTGAAATGTTTAGTAGTTCAAGAATAATTATTTCGTTTAATATTATTTTGTTTGATGATAATTACTATGTTTGTATTTGAGAAATGTATTCACATTTCTCTTCCTTCAGGATCCATTATAAAATGTTCTGAAACAGCTATAAACTACTTGAATTTATTACTTGAGATTCTTTTCCTCGCCAACGTATGATGCGATAAAATATTAATATATGAGGTAGGAGAAATTAATTACTCTTCGCAGCGCGAGACAATTCAATTACCCGGCCTCTTAAAAGAGGCGTTGGGAGCTTTTTGCCACGCTGAACTCTTTGGCCGGTAGTGGATGCATACTGCTGCCATCTTTTCATTCTCAAATAAAAACTAATACGTAAAAAAAGTTTAATAAGCTTAAGTTCCAAATCTTAATAAGTAAATTGTTACCACAAATTTATTTGGTTGTTAATCATTTTGAATCTTTTGAGAAAAGTGCTGTATTTGAAATAATATCGCCTCTCAAAATATTAAATTGCTGGCAGATTTAATGATCACGTAAAATCGTTTAATTTGGAATAAATAAAAAATAAATAAATCATTCGTCTGGAATTTCAAACACTGTTCAGACGAATTTTCTTCCTTTCGATATCGAAATTTTTAATGAAAAAGTAATTTGAAAATTCTCAAGTACTCTTAAGTTTTTTATTTTTTATTTTTATTTTTTATAACGTATACTCGCAGCATATGCGCAGTAAATAATACTTAACAATTTTCTTCATTTTTCTTTATATTCTTTTTGTCTTCCTTGTACTATATATATATATATATA
>NC_092207.1:60179881-60195045 GCF_043381705.1 Parasteatoda tepidariorum | reverse complement strand
ATTTTTTTTATTTCGCTCATGGGCTTCAATAGCGACACAATTCAAGATTCGACAAAATATCAAGATTTGAGAAAAGTGAGTTTAAAGTTTTCATTGCTATGCAAAATGCATAAGAAATGCTTTTGTTTGTTTAAACGAAGATTACCTTCAAGTTGAATTATGAGTTGTGCAAGTATTGCTGTTGAAAGAATGTGTATTTTTCTATTTACACCTGTTCTTAGTCCAAAGCTCGTGCTTTTCGAGTTGTGCCACTATTGTAGCCCATGAGCGATATATATATATATATATATATATAGCTCGTGTGAAATATACGCATTTCTGTGACAGTAACTTATGTGATAATTGTATGACAATGCGTGAAAAACAAGGTAATCAATTAAATAGAGAAAAGTGTGTTTTCATTTGTATAGTTGTTGGAAGAATAAGTCATTATTTTTTTTTATCAATGATGTATTTGCTATCGACAATGTGTCGTTGTAAACAACGGAAGTGCATAAAGAATAAAAGAAAGTCAGTAGGGTATTTATATACATCTGTGTTTAGATATTTAAGCATAAATTGCAGCTTTTAGAATAAAAAAAAAGGTATGGTTAGAGCCTTTCTCATTTTAGCAACTAGACAGAAGAAAAGTTTATACAAATAATTTAAATGAAAAAATAATATTCTGTAAACATACACTATAAAACTTTTATGTGTAGCTTCGCACCAAAAATGATGGCAGCCAAAATTGGGGTTTTTGAAAGAGAAAATAATTCAAAAATGGTGTGAATGCTTGTTTTAGGATTATTGTTCATTATTGGTGTTTGCATTTGACTACTGTCTCTTAAATGTAAATGAACGTTTAACTTGCTCTTGAAATAAAGTGTTCTTTTTAACTCCAAATATATTTGAAGGAATACTGCGCTAAAATTTTTACATTGTATCTGCATTGAAGAATGTAAAATCTAAGTTATGTTCCTTTATGAAGATGGATTATTAATAAAACATTTTGATTACAGTAATTTTAATACCCTTTCCCTCACGATATGAAACGATATTATTTTCCGAACATCTCCCCAACGATATCGAACAATATCATAAGCAGAGTTTGCCACCTGTGATATCATTTACATAACCCCTTCCACTAAGTGGTAACCTTTCGTAAAATACCCCATTCCACAGTTAATTTACAATATAGTCCACAGTTGTATAGTAAACAAGTCAAATTTTATTTTATGTATTACATGAGTATGGCTTTTTTCAGTTTTTATCTATTATGTTTATTTTAACAAAACAATTTCTTTAATAAATGGAATAAATTAAAAGTAAATAAAATTAGAAACTAATAAGTGTTACGACGATGTTAAAAGATATTAAATGACAGAACTCTCTTTAGAGAGAAATGTGTAAACAATAAATAACAAAAGTAATTGAACAATAGCTAATTAAAAAATGCATGTATGCCTACGCTGCATTTAAAGTTTATAGCATTTAAAATTACTATCATAGTAACATGGTGAGTAATATAGCGAGATAAGCAAAGAGTGAAATAAAAAGAAATGGCCTCGAATACTTGATCGCTCTACGGACTCTTTTATTGGAACCATCGTGTGACTTTCTCCCACATTTTGATGGCCAAAATTCTAAATCTGTCGTCTAATTTTTGTTTCTGACAGCGTATAAGTTAACTAACCCTTTCTAAGGTCATGACTTTAAATGTTCATGGAAACCATTTTACCACTTTTAATTTTTGCTGCTATTTGTTAATAACTTCAGTTTTGAAAAAGTAAGTTCGAATGAAGTTAGTAACCATGCTCAAACCTTAGGAGATAATACAGGCGTTCATGTTCTACTGAGGTATATGAAACGAGAACATGACATACGTACACATATTAATAATGTAATCTATTTATCCATGTTTTTAAAAATTAATATCGAACAGTATTTTGTAATTTTAGTTACATATAAAAAAATACAGCTACTGTTGTACTTCTAGAAATTACGAAATTAAGTTTATAAATAAAAGAAAAAAAAATTAGTTGCTTCCCGACTATTTAAGAGCCTCAAAATTTACAAATACGCTTGTCAGCCAAAAAAGTAGCTCTCAAGTAATTTTATCTAATGATATGAATTAACTTTTTTTTCAAATTAATCTCAATCACAAAAATATTTTAAATAACATAAAATGCCCCTCCATGAAGGTAAAAATTTCTCCCAGTACTTGATTTTTTTCAAATTAATATCAATCACAAAAATATTTTAAATAACGTAATATGGTCCTCCATGAAGGTAAAAATTTCTCCCAGTACTTGATCCAGGAGTTCCCTTGTCTTCTGGATTAGATTCAAAATTACAAGGCTACGTAGTTGAACATTAGTAGTAGTAAATCCAAAAATTGAATTGGTTGTTCAACGACAGTTATAAAATAAAATAATAGAAATGATCTACTTAGAGCTTAACTAGTTAGAGTACTTGAGGTCAAATTTCTGAACCATACTCTGAAAATCCGATCAGTCAGGGTGACATTTAATATTTTATTTTGGATCACTGCACATCTTACAAATAATATTTTTTTGGTAAATTTATTAATTCACTCGTTTAATTTTCTGAAAAGAATAAAAATGAATTCAGTCGATCCAGAAATGTAAAGCGCTAAAAATGAAGAAAACTTCCATTATTAGTATTAGGGCTCCTGAAATATTTTCCACTTTTAAAATGCTTCTACATTGCAGAAAATTTTTATTTAGAAATAATTTATCAGAGAGAATTCGAGTGTTAGATTCCAACTCCGGATTTTTATGAGAGTCCAAAAACAGCTTCGACCCAGTAAAAACAACCACTATATTCCCCCAAGAATGCTAATATTACGTAATTGTTAATTTTTGCACTTTTATTTTTTATATACTATTAAAACTAAGAGTATCTTAATTAAAATTTACGCATCTTGTTAAGGAAAAAACTGGACATCAACATTCCACACTCGCAACGATATTAATTTCTTGTGACGAAAATTACTCAGTGGATATTAATGAACTAAGATACTATTATGAATGATATATTAGCATATTTTTAATTAACTTAGTTACTTAGCTAAATAAGTTGGGTGAGGAATTTTTTTGGTTAAAAGATAACTAATTAATAATTCATTTACTGATATATAGGGGAGAGGGGGGCACATGTGAACAATTTTTTTTATTTCTTCATTTTTCAAAAAATATTATAAATTTCTCACAGTAAAGAAGTTCATATGTTTAAGTAGTCTTTTCTTCGTCTTATGGAATTTTTTGAGATTTTTTAATAAAATATTTTTTTACTTTATGATATTTTAAAAAAATGACTTCAATTGTTCACATGTGCCCCTATTGGGGGCACATGTGAACATGCCTGGGGCACATATGAACAAGATTAAAAACACAAAGCAATCATCATATTTCAAGGGAAAAAAATCTTTAATATGACAGATATAGATACGTATTATACTGAAGGGGTTGTAGCTTACTATGCGAATTTAAACTGTACAACAGTACTGTCAATAAGAAAATAATTTTTCAGCTGTACAATAATTTTTTCACTGTTGGGTTTTTCGCAACTTCATGTTCCTCAGGAGTTGTAATGGGCCTTTTTCTTTCCTCTCTGATACTCTTTCATGCTTTTTTTTCATTTTTCTATCTTTTCATCTGTAGTTTAGCAATTCTATCTTTCTCAGGTGTATCAGTTAATATGCGTGATGCGCGATCAACCATTTAATAAAAAAAAAATTTTTTTTAAAGAAAAAAATAATAAATTAATTATGGAAAATTAAATAATAATAATTTTAAATGCATACATATTTTTTAAACTTATAATATCATGAGGATAATAATCTTAATACTATGTAGGGGCACATGTGAACTGTTCACATCTGCCCCAGATGATTTGTTCACAAGTGCCCCATCATCCTTCTTAAACCTTACTTGAAAAATAAAGAACTTTTAATTGAGTAAAAAAAAAAATTAATTGTCATAAACTTACCTGAATGTTCATATAATGGTCTGCAATAGTTAATTTCAGTTTATTAGTTGATTTATACTATGCTTTCACTTGAAGAAGCTAGTGATTATAATATATACAACACCAACTGATACAAAGAAATTGTCAGAATAGAACAACAAAATGTCTCATTGTACTGAAAGTTTCGCAGAGAGGTAGGACTAGTACTGCCATCAATTGAAAATTTTTCAAGATTTTTTATTTCAAATCATATTGGTAAAACATACCATGTTCACATGTGCCCCCTGTTCACAAGTGCCCCCCTCTCCCCTATATTTTTCAGAAGTTTTACTAATTTTTGTTTTCTTCAATAGTGCCATTAAGCATATGCTCAAAAACGGTCAAATACGATTCAATAATTTTTTTAGATCATTCAAATAATTATCTTAATATTCAGTAGAGTAATAGTTTTGTTTATTTAATTATAGATATTTATCTAATAATTTTCACAAGATCAAAATCTCTATTTTCCTTTTTATTTTCCTTTATATTTTATTTCCTTATATATTCTGTCTATTTTCCTTACCCCACTAGTGGGGTAAAGCCAATTACACATGCCAACTCTATAGAAAAATTTTGAAATATTAAAATTTCAGTGAAAAATTCACAGACATTTCTATATTATATGACATGTTATTTATATGTGTAGTCAAGGCCATACTCATCAAAGAGGGACAATTGTCTTAAAACCCAGGTCTGCTGAGAGCCCACCCAAAATTCTTCACAGAAAATATAGTGATTATTAATTATTTTCTTTCAATCTCTCTCTATATATATTTGTTTATATCTATACAACGTGCGTGTATAAAGGGTAATTTTGTATAAAAGGTCCACAAAAATTTTGTAAAATATGAAAATAAGGCTTTTTGTGCTTTGAAGAATAAGCCCGCTATTAATTTTGCCCCGGGCCCGTAAAACCATTTTTTCAGCTTTGGGTGTAATTGTCTTCTTCCTCCGTTGTACAGCAGTTTTTACTGGCCCAGCACATGCACACATTAAGGGTGTTACAACGAGAGCAGACGTTATCGAAATGAAGCAGGACGATATCCTTATTGTTTTTAAGGGTATGAATGTTTAGTAAACGTTTAATTAGCTGGACTAGATCACCGGACATTTTTTATAGAGACTTTCCCCAGATCGTATAAGCTTATAATTCTTATAAATCTAAATTTAAATAAATAAGGATAGCTTCAAAACAAGAGAACATTGGAGAGTTGACATAGTGAAACAAACTTATCAACACAGTGGCTGTGAATTAATCAACTATAGCACGTCAATATTGCAAGTCCTTCTTGAAAAGTCAACTGTAGTTCAAAGCTCGTCCACTAGAAAACATAACTAATTTCCACATAATTGACCCCACTATCCCCTATGCATTTTTGTGCTTTATCCACTTTTAGCTTTATTCAGAAGTTTCTTTTATCTAGTGCAGTGATTCTCAACCTTTTTTTTGTGGCGGCACACTTTTAACGATTTCGAAATTTTACGGCACACAATGAAAAAAATTAGTTTAAAAGTTGTTTACTTACATGTGTTAAATAGTTTGTGATAATAATTTTGAATGAGAAATAAAATAATATGTACTACAAAAGCACGTTTATTAAGGGATTAATTATTTCTTCCTACTAATTTTTTGTTAGTTAATAACAGTTATTTAGTTTTTTGCTAGTTATAAATTGTTAGCTTGTTTTCTATAGTTATTATATGTTCGTATTTTTACATAAATTTTTTTTTTGTGATTTCTTGTTAACTAGTAGTTTTGCTAATTATTAATTGTTCGCTTAATTTTTGTTCGTTATCCTTTGTTAATTTGTTTTTATAACTATTTATTGCATAGCTTACTTTAATGATTAGTTTTTATTTCCGTTTAAAAGTTAACATTTAGCTTGCTTTCCTTTGTTAATTAATAATTTTAATAGTCATTAAATTTCCTACCCATAATTTCAACATTTTTTAAAATTGTCAAAGACAATTTAAACACTTCCTTCTTATTCTAACTTATTTTAAGATTGTCTGAGACAAGACAATCACCGACAAAGATGTTCACGCGGTGAAAGTAATGAAAAATTATAAAAAGCATTATAATTTTTATTGCATCATTTCCAATATTTGGTGGCACATTTTAAGAATTTGGCGGCACACAAAAGTGCCGCGGCACAGCGGTTGAGAATCACTGATCTAGTGTATGAGTAGTTAAAGTGTGCATTATTTTATCTCTAAAACTTATGAGTAGCTGCTTAGATACTAGAAGAATAAATAAAGATGCACTTACTATAAAAAATTTTTTTTTTCTATGCGTAATATAGTTTCCTTCGCTAGGGAAAACTCTACACATATCTCATCTTTCCGAAGTGATGGATGGTGTAAGATATTTCGGATGCATGTACTTTTATTACCTTTCTATCATACACATAAACATGGATTTTTTTTATAGAAATGATAAAGTTCTTGCATGGTAGGAAACTGAAAAATGTTGTTCAGGATAAAATGGATTCCGATTATTCGAGTTATATCTAGTAAGAATTTTTATTGCTTATAAGATCTGGGGAAAAATATTTTTTTTCGTTTTCAAGACTATGAAATTTTAAACATTTAAAATATTTAAATTTAAAATTGTTATTTTGAAGCAACATAATCTTGTTACGGCGCTAATTTCTTAAATCTTCCAATGATCTAAAGGGTTGGATAAAATGGTTCATTCACTTTTAACTCATAAGCATACAATGTAAAAAATTGCGAGACATATGGAAACATATATACCCTGCATACTAAAAATCTGCATTCTGGTGCATACTAAAAATGTTCAATGTGAGCATCCTTGGTCACCCGACGCACATCTAAATGGAAAATCAGTTAAATCAATATATTCAAGAACATTTTTCTACAAATGCATATCACAGAAGCAGTGATGCAGTCCTGTGCTGTTGTTGGCATAGATATACAGTGCGCAAAATAAAAAATCGCAACATGCTGGCTATAAATAGTAATTATCATATTATTTTGAGAAAGTTTTAATTTCTTTTTATCCTTTATCAAAAACTTACCCCAGATTTGTTTCTGAATTTCTCTAAATAATTAAATTTCGTGAAAAATAGAATTCTCAGATATACAGTCTCTACTCATTCCCCAATACAGCGAAACTTTGACTAGAAATATTGATGCATAAACTTCCGTTTGATACTACATAGATGCAATGTTAATTTTACTGTTCGCTATAAGGTCCGCACTGAACTGTTCATCGTAAAATGGCGACCAAAATTCAGCAATTTGAATTAAAAAACGACGAAATTGTTCAAACCTTTATTTCCATCGAAGTTATTACGCAATAGATGTAAAACATCTTGAATTTTCTTTGAATGAAGGAAGGGTGACATGACCCCCTGAATTCTTATCTAATGTTTAAAGTGATCGTAATTTATGATTATCCATAATCAGTTCACAAGATGCAATAAATTTATGAATCATACTTTTCTTGTTTGAAAATTGCATTCACTCTTTTCGCGAAATGTCAGTCCCTTAAAACACGTGGTCTTCTTCGTATCTTAGTGCCTGTTATTCATCGACGATAACATCCCCAAAACAATCTATTATTTTTAATGTATTTTTCACCCATTAACTGTTATTTTAAAGGGTGCTTTTATGTATGTATTAATATAGAAAAACAAGTACGTTATTACCATTTTTTTAATTTCCGAATCCCTTTTAAAGCAAAGCACTTTTTTGGTGTATTTTGGGTGGTGTATTTTTTTTTTGATCAAGTATTTACAGCATTTTTGCATGATTTATCAATGCAACGAGCACCGACTGTTATTGTATTGAGTGCAATATTTTGGTTACTTCTGAATAATGTAAAACAAAGTCTATATTGATCAAAACATTTTTCTTTCAGAAGGAGAGCTGAAGGTTTTAAAAGACAACAAAGTGATTGGTAGTGTAGGTCCTGGAAAAGCTTTTGGGGAATTAGCAATATTATACAATTGTACGAGGACTGCAACAGTAGAAGGTGAGGGGAAAAATAATTTTTTTTCAACTTAAGTTGTTAATAACTTCGCATTGAAAAAACACTGAGAAACTAAGGCTTATAAAATAAAATATTATAGTATTGATAAATTGTGATTTTAATAATATTCAATTAATACTGATAAATTAAGATCCTAATAATATTCATAAAAGTAACAATTTTGTTAAATAAATATTTGACTAAATAAAGACCAAAAATTATTTTTTGTCTAGTAACCTTAATTTTTCACTAACCAGGATCAAAATCGATCGAATTTTCTTGACTCATTTCCCTTTGACTTCGATTCTGACTTGGCAGCTCTGATAATAAACTGTAACTAAACAGTGCAGAACTGATCTTCCCAATCTTTACTTGATTTTTTCTTAAAAAATATTTTAATGCTAACTTATATCATAGATTCTCAAGCGTTTTTGGAGAATCACACACTTTCCGAGACTAAACTTCTTCAATGCCTCCTGAAAAACACTTTTTTTCTTAAAAACAAGTTTCAAATTTTCTCATAAGATGCATTTTTAAGCATTCTCTTAATTCATAAGGTTCTATGCATTTATATCAGATACTTCATATCAGATATAGCAATTTTTATGAATGTTGTCGACACTTAATAGTGTTTGCAATAGTAATAACAGTATTAATAAATTCAGTATATCACCATAAAATTTGAATTAATTAATGTTAAAGTAAATAGAGATTACAATACCAAATACAATGATGATGAACAAGAACTTTCATTCAATTAAATTTTAATTAAAAAAGAGTGCTGTGTTTTATTAAGTCGACGGCAATTATAAGGGCCTGTGAACTAAGGTTGAATGTAAAATAAATTTTAAATATTATTATAAAAAGTTCCATACCTGCACTTTAAAGAAAAATTAAATTTAAGAAAGAAAATTGTCAGATGGTGTATCAGTATAACACCAGTTATTTCATAAAAAAATGCTGTTATTTATAAACTATTTATAATGCTAAAACTTTTTTTTACCAGATAAGTAAAGTTATTTTAACTAACAAATAAATTATGCTGTTTAAAACTACGCTGCAATCCCTACCAGGAGTTCTCTCAGCTACCGCAGCTCTAGTAGATGGTGCAAAATCTGTTTTTTTTTTTTTTTTAAATCCTAAACGTCTTTCTTATTGAAATAATATTTAACTTAAAAACCATAGTTTTAAACTACAGTAGGCCATCCATATAAAAATGCCTGGCAACTTGACTTGTCGAAAAGTTATACCTAAAGAAATATAATATTCATGAAGAGTATCAATTTAACAATAAAATTGAATCGCAGTTTTATTCATGCAATGTTTAAAACAATTAAATGAGTTCTGAAAAGTACAAGCAAGTATAGAAAATAATCGTAAAATGATGTGAAAAATGTCGTACGGTTATCGTACTGTAAGCAGAACTACAATGCAAAAAATAGAGTTTAAACTGACGGTTTTAATTCGTTAAGTATTTAGATAAAAAACGGAAAAAAACTCTTTCGTCAACACAACAGCTATTAATGGTCTAATATGCAGAGAAAGTCAGTAAAGTGAACCGGAATTTTTTACGATGTGTGGATAGTGGTTAAAAACAGAAAAAAAATCTGTATTTTTCTTTAAAGTATTTTTTTTTGTTTAAAATATATTTTACTTCTATTGAATTTACCGTTATTTTTTTACAGTGTTCCAGTTTTGGCACTTTCAAAAAATATTTTCGGAAGTGGTGGTGAAATGTAAATTAAAAATTTAATAGCTAACAAATATATTTTGCAGAGTTTAAATCGCACCAACGTAAGCTTAATTTATTGATCAGTTCGCGGATCTGTACTGCAATCAGCGTGATAAATTGAATGCAGCTATCAAGGAAAAAAGACCAGCATTAGCGTCCAGATGAGGAATAGTGTTCCACCACGACTAGTGCTCGCCCGCATACTGCAATGGTGACGCTACAAAAACTGAATGCATTAGGATGGGAAATCCTTAGTCACCCATCGTATTCACCTGACATTGCACCATCTGATTACCTGACATTGCACCATTGACCTGTTCAGATCTCTGCAAAATTATCGAACGGGAAAAAATTCAAGCCTTTTGAAAGGGTTTCTAAGGCAGTTTCTGACTATTTTAACTCCAAGGACGAGAACTTCTACAAAACAGGAATTCACAGGTTACCTGAAAGATGGCAACAGGTTGTAACAAACGGAGCATACATAATTGATTAATATTAAACACATATTTTTATAAATGAATTCAAATATTTTCTTTAAAATACGGCAGAACTTTCCCTCCAACCCGATACATTTGCTAAAACATCAAAATGGTAGTTGGCGCTTAAGAAGAGCAAAAGACAAACTGTCTTAGGCATTCTAGAGTAATTTGTTTTGTGTGTAGGACAGCAAGTAAAGTAACAAAATTGTTTTTACTTTAAAATTTATTATTAATCTTTCACTTAATAAATTGTAACAATAATGACTGCTTTAATAGAATGTGATTATTCGCAGAGTTAAAAATCTAAATGATATTCTAATAGAGAAAAAAAATTTAAGTGTACTCAGTATAGCACTTTCTTTTAAACTATTACCGACATTCTAGATATTATTAAAACCCCACATCCTACTGGAGGATGACAATGTCAACAGTGAGAACTTATCTTTTACTTCCCAGAAAATGAGAATTACATCTCTTAAGCCAATAAGCAAGAGGTAATAAGCAACTGACAAATTTGGATCGGCCCGTTGCTTATTACCTCTTAAGCAACGGACCGATCCAAATCTGCTTTGTTACACATTTTACAAGCTTATTATATTCATTATATACACTTATAAGCTTATTATATTCATGGCAATTAATTTTTGGAAACAAAATTTATTTTTAAAATGATATTCACGATTTATTAAGTTAAATTGCAATTCTTCATTTATTAGAATTTGATTTATAGTGTATTAAATTTAGATTTTAACTCATGACCTACAATTTTTTAGCTTCCGAAGATGCAAAAATTTGGGTAATGGACCGAAAAGCTTTTCATACAATTATGATGAAAACAGGGCTTCAAAGGCAAGAAGATAATATTAAATTTTTGAAAAGGTAAATATAGGATGATACATTTATGCTACACTTTCAATATCTATTTAAAAAAAAGAAACCATGAGGTTTTTTTTAATGTTCCTCTTGTGTTTTAGATTCAGAATAACTTTCAATTTTTATATTAGCCTCCCTGGAGTAAAGTTACTTCATTTGTAGACTAATTGATAAAACATTAATTCATTAAGTTTCCTTAAATTACATACATTTTTACAAAAAAGTGAGGGGGTTGTACTGTTCTTTCTGTTATAGCTTCAAATTGAAAGTTTTTATTTTATGATAGCTTATTTATCTTTCAGATATCCTAGTGTGTCCTTGAGATACAGATAGAATAATTGTTTTGCGAATAGAATTGTGGTACTTTAGGGAATTTTTTTTAAGCAGTTGTTTTTAAGAAATAATACTAAAATTGTTTCAAAAAACTGAATGTAACTTGATTTATGTAGCTTAAATATTCTAAGACATATGCAGTTTTTTTTATAGTTAATAGAATGCAAATTTCAATATATCTGAAAAACAGACTTATGAAGTCACAATCAAATGGATTTATTCACCTTTAGCACTTAAAACACTGTTATATTAACTCTTATAGAATCTGAAAATTTGAATTATATGCATGGCTAGTATATGCTTGCATGGCCATGCATACATGTATGATTAAGCACATTGGTCATGCTTTTTGAATGCATGGCTAGTTTCTTTTTTCATTCATGATCTTTGTTTTAAAATAATTATTTTCAATTTTAGTGTACCCCTTTTAAAAAATTTGAAGGATGAAATTCTAGCTAAAATAGCAGATGTCTTGGAAGTGGTAAGACTTCTCTGATTTTTTTCTTTTCAAACTTTTTCTATCTGTTTATTTAAACAATAAAAAAATTCATTGAAAAAGTAAATTATTTAATTATTTTAATTGAATTTGAAAAAATATTAAAATAATTTTATTTAACAATATTTGTTTTTAGACTATTTAACATTTGATATAATATATTAATAATAAATGCAGATAATGCATTTGGTAAATACATGAAATTCAAAGTTTTTTTTTTTCATTATTTTTTTTAATTTTTGGTGAACAGGTATTCCAAAAAAAATTGGATTTATTGTAATTAAGTCTTAGCATCTCTAACCTTGCAAATTTCTCAAAAAGCGAGATCTTTGATTTAAAATAATGGAAATTTTCACCTGAAATAAAATCTGAAATGGATTTGACCCCTAATCGCTTTCGTGGCATAAGAAATGTTCTAACTATTTTCTCCATTCTATTCCTTTTTTCAACTTCACGCAGTCACCTCTATTCATTCTAATACTATTTCTTAGCATGGTGCCAACCAACGTGATGTAGCATTCCAAAATCTAAATTGTCAAATGAATTGAGTTGTTCTGTAGAAAGAACAATTTAAAACGCAAAGTGCTTTTTTTGTATCAGAACTCATATTAAAACTCTTTCCGAAAACGATCCAACAATATAAATGTCTGGTCGTTAAAGGCACATTATAAAACATAATGTACAATTTTTATGCAATAATATTCAAACAAATCTACCATGAATAAACTAAATGACAAAAATGCATAAAATGTTATTAAAATTATTTTTTTTTTGTTGCATGGAATTGTCTTTGAGTAAACAGGTTTTATGATCGCGTTCATAAGAATTCCATTTCACGCAATAGAAAACGAGAGAAATACTGTAAAGTATGTAATAATAATAATAATAATCTATGAACTCGAATCGTCGACTGAGCTTCTACTTATACAGTAACGTGACCATAATTTTAATTTTCTGAATTGTATCAACTCTTCTCTTATTGTTTGGGGTGAGCTATGTTACCTAGCTGGCAGATTGTTTACATAAGTGGTTAAAATCAAAGACTACGTATAAAACTCAAAAAGATCTAACATATCATTTCTTAAAATATGAAAAGACCTACAGAAAATGGTAAATAATATTATTTATACAACTTTTGCATGAAATAAATTAAAGGTTTTAAACCTACTCAGATAAATTAAGAAAAAAAGTGAATATTTACCATTTCTTTGAAGAAAAAAACCTTTCAAAACATAATCAGCATCTTTACTTTTCAAAATTTCTTTTTTTTAATTGTGATATACAACCTTCACAGTTAATCTACTCTCGATTTTTTTTAAACATTTTTTTCATTTTCCCCCTCTTTTATTTTCCCCAACACCCCAGAATTTCTCACTGGCTCTCCTTAAAAATTTAACCCTCTTAGAAATTAAAAACCAATCACGTTAGGTTAGAAGTAATGTCTCAACCAAAGTAATATAATGTAACCAATCACAAGTATTAACGAAGAAATATATAGCCCACCAACGACTGTTAAAATCATGTAAGTTATCTGAAACCCCTCAATGGGGGACTCTCAATCGCACAAAAATTATGAAAAGGGTCCCCAAAATAGGGTCGTACCTGAAATCCATTGAATCTTAAGAACCTCTATCTGAAGTAAAAAAAAACCCCAACTAAATAAGCAAATAAATTAAAATAATAATTGAATTAATTTAGTTGAATTAGAATATGAATATAATCCCGGATACAATCAAGGTTGATATCATAACAATTAATAGTCATAGCCAGTGACGCGAAAATGTCATTGGAAAAAAACAACAACGTAAGTATGTTCATGCTAGCAAGTAAAAACCTAATTTTTAGCTCCTTTGCGTACTCAACATGAACATTAACAATTGTATAAGTTTTTAAACATATAAAACTGACTTCTTACATTTTTCTATTGTTACGTTTGTATAAATTTGTATATAATTGTTTAAAATTATTACGATTGCGTACGTGCATTCATTGAATTCAAGATACGGATATTTCATAACATTTAGTGCGTATCATGGAATAGAAAGATGTACAATAAACAGATTAGATTTATTTCAATGAAAAAAAAATAGTTGTAAACAACTACCTTAACATGAGAGAGAGTTTTTTGAAACCGTTTTGAAATTTCTTACCTGAAAATAAACGTCGATTTTTCTTACAAAATATTAGTTTTACTGTTTCGAGTAAAGAAGAGCTATATCATTAAACTCTTTTTCAAATATTGTTTCTTTACCTTTCAGCTATTATTTCCTCTTTCGTAACTACTCAACATTTTCAAAATAAGTATGTCAACATAGAAATATATAAAGTAAGATGTTTTTTATGTCAAGGGAATACTGTTGAGTAGAACAGTAAATGCATCTCCTTAGTTAAAAACACACATACCTGGATATATATATATAGTACAATAAAGATAAAAAGGACAAAAAAAAGAAGAGAAAAACGAAGAAAATTTATAAGTTCATTTACTGCGCATAAGCTACATAGAACTGATAAAATAAGTTAAAAATATAGAGAAAACACGGAAAATAATGAAGATTAATGAAAAGAAGAGTCTCTTTTCATTAATCCTTATTATTTTTCGTGTTCTTCTCTCTCTCTCTCTCTCTCTTTATAAATTGTTTTCTAAAATTACAAATTCTAATAGAGTTTTTCTGCCTAACATTTTTATCTTAAAAATGACTAGTTGAAAATATACTTTGTTTGAAGTTTTTCTCTAAGGATTTAATTAACTTTAATAATTTAAAATAAACCACATTATTACATTTATGATAATTTAAGAAACACATCTTGCTAAAAATTTATCAAAGACAAATGCTATTTAATTGTACTTAATTAATTTATAAAAAATGGTGGAAAAATCACATATTTGTGTTCGATATAATAAAATAATTTAAAATTGTAAGTAGAACTCAGACAATTGACAGTAAACATGACATCCAGATTTTTTAATTTTTTTAACAAGCAAAAAGACATTTATGAATAATAATAACAGGAAGAGTTTGTGTGTGAATCATTTGTACAATCATCCTGAAATTCGAACAGGGGCAGCAAGGAACAATTTTTGTCCCAATTTTAAAAATCGTTAGATATTTTCAATTAGCAGATGAAAAATTGGTGGTTTATTTCATATTATTCTTGTTATTTGAAAAGCACTAACTTTTCATTTGCTTCCCTTTAACAATTTTATAAGAAATTCTTACACATATTTCAGGATAAACTTTG
>NC_092207.1:60171698-60179078 GCF_043381705.1 Parasteatoda tepidariorum | reverse complement strand
AACCTATATATATATATATATATATATAAATGTATTTATGTTTAATTATATCGAAAAATAAATGAAAATTAACGATTTCACATTGATGATTGGTACTTATTATCACACACTACTTTTTTAAATACGAAGGTTTAAATTTTCGGGAAATTTTCCATGTCGGAATTCGTAAGAGCAATAATTTTCCTTTACATTTGTTAGTGTAGTCTCTAAAATATTGAACATACTGATTTCCAAATTAATATTTGCAAGGGCATATTTACTTCAGCCCTCAATTCCGATTCATTTGCATATTTATTTCAACAATCTACGTTTTGATTAGTTTTTGAATAAATTAAAGTGACAACAATTCTACAAACATTTAAGTTTAAAGCAAATTATTCAATAACTTTGCCACTTTTGGCGTTGCTAACAGTAGAAAAAGAAAATAAATCTGGGAATAAAAATGTAATATTGTGAGTTTTTAAAAAGTTTGTTTTTTGAATGCAATTGTTTCATTACCGTTGGTTTCAGGAAAAAGAAATTCAGCCATTTCTCTTATATACATAAATATTTGATAGATAAGTTATTCGATTGTTTTGGGAAGATGGTTAAAATGTTAATTTTGCACAAAATGAATTTCTTGAACTTTTAATTTAAAATTCTTTCCCTTTAATGAAATTTCTACCATCATCTAATTAAGCAAACTCATCAGAAATGAAACTCTATGTCCGCATTCATAATAAAGTTTTTAGAAAAGCTCAAAGAAGAAATAATTTGACATTTTCTTTTTCTTTTCGACTGAAGTTTCGCCAAAATTTTTCTCCAAATTATTATTATCATTATGTATAAGTATTTCCAGTCCTATATGAACATAAAGATAACTGCTTACAGTTATTGCAATTGTACGCTCTTATGATAGCTTTTTTTAAGGCTATTTTATTTAAATAAATACAAGAGAATTATTTCATTTTTAAGAAATCACTCGTTCTTTAAGTATCAGTGGAACACAAATGTTTAAACTGTGCATCCATTAATTTATTTAAAAAATTAATATAATTGAGATTTAAACTTTTTAAACATTGTAGTTTTCCCTCAATTGTTTACTTTAATCGTCTGGCATTATTTATCAATGTGATTTCAATAACATACGAAGTGCTATCGAAAAATTGTGATTGGAATGCAGATTAAATTGATTTAACGTTTTAATCGTGCACGTGTTTACCTTTCTCTCAACAATCAGCATTAAATAAACGTTTACTTTAATTAAACATTTGCTATTCAAATAGAAGGAGATTATTCAATTAGAATTTACTCTGTATTCGATATTTTAAGTTTTTTTAAATAAATTTTGTTTTTAAAAAGTATTATTTCTTTGTTTGTTTCATACGGTTTTTTATTAAAAGTAAATCTTAGTTTTACATTTTAGTTTTGAATCTAAATTTAATTGATTTTTCGAACATATCTTCAAGATCTTTCTCATATCTTTTTTTACGTGGAAATTATTTATCAGGAAGAAAGTTTTTATAAATCTCTGAGTTTTTGTTTCCAATATTTGAGTCTTTCATAGTTTCAAAAACTATAATTTTTAAAAACGATATAAATTTTAATTTTTATACCTGCCTACATCTAATCTCTCTCTGCTAATATTTTTAAAATAATTATTTATTCTTTTTCTTTGTTACTTCTGACATTAAGTCAAACGCGGACCTAGAAAATCAACATCTCGAGAGAGAGAAATGTTTTTACAATAATGGATAAATAGTTATTATTTGAAGCAAAAAGGTGTGAACGAAATTGAAAAACAGCATTGTCGAACATATTGAAGTTTCGAAAACATTCGCACTAAAGGTATAAATGAAAAAGGTCATTTTAGATAGTCAAATTTCAACTTTATAGTCACATTTTAACGGGCCATAACGGGCTACAGTTAGCTTGAAAATTCTAGAACTACTAATCTAATTTTTTTTGTTTTTAAATCGTACTCCTTGCACAGTCACATAGGGTTTACGCAAATAAAACAAAATCAGACCTAAGTAAAAAAAGAGGGAATAATTTTTTTTCGAATGCCTTAATATTTCAATAACTTTTTAACAAATTCAAATTTCGAAAAAAGAAGAAAAAACTCCTGTTATTTTCATAAACAAAACAATGGACAAAACTTTTGATCTGTTTACCTGTCTGTGGCCTGCAGAGTAGCCAGCTTTGCATTGCTAGTTACAAGTTTAACTATACTTTATTCTTGAACTAATTTTCGAATGTTAAATTTTTTATACCGTCATGCTCCTTGTATATTTTTTTACACCTCTTAATAGTTTTAAGTTTCTAAATCTCATCGTTTTTGGGCAGCAAATTAAAGTTCAAATGTAAGAGGAATGCGCAAAACAGCGCTTTACAGATTAATATAGGCAGATAAAAATCTGTCTATAAAAATGGGATAATTTAATTATGACAGATTTTTTTGTAGACAGATTTTTAAGTATTAACACTTCGCTCCTTTACAAGACAATCTGTTTGACGAAATAGATAATCAAATTTTAAGTAACCAAAAAATAAATATGAGTTTAAAAGACAAAATTGTAGATGAAGTTACCAATACTAACCCAACAAAAGAATTATATTAAAATTTTATTCCAATAGAGCCGTGAACTAAATATTTATGACACCAAATCTGTATTAATGCAATAACACATTTCAGAATTTTTCAATCGGGTACTTGCGCTTCAAGAAGAAGAAGATCTTGGATTACCCACGCATATGGTCTATGACGTCAGTTTCTCCATATAAGTTAGAATGTTAATTAACGTGAAGTTAATTAAATAAGCGTCATATCACACCTTGAATTTGTTGAAATATAGTTATTTATCGTCTACGTTTTTACTTAGGTTAGATTTATTATTTGTTGATGCTATGTTTGTTTATATTTCACATGGCCTCGTGCCTGTCTTTGTGTTAAATTATAAATATGTGGTGAAAGAATTTAAATCTTTGCGAAAACTCTTTTGGAAAGAATCTAGATTATCTAACTTAGAATTGATACTTGATGAACTGACCGAAATAGAATGTAAAGAACAGTTACTAACGTAAACAAATGCCACGTTTCCACAACCAATAGGGATCGAGATACCCGCACTACTTCCCTTGCTGGTAGCCCATAGAATACTTAATAATTTATATATAACAATCTGATTATGGTCGACACACGAAAAATATGGAGTAGCAATCTTTAGTGAGCACAGTTAATAGAGGTTGGAGCATCTTAGTGACAAAATGATGAGAAAATATATATATAGCTATAGAATAACATTGTAAATGTAACTATACTCCATAAAACGTTTTCTTTTTTAGAAAGATGTTCAGTTTAAAAAAAAATTCAAATTATCTGTCTTCACAATGCTTATTGAAAGACAAAATAATAATAAAACAAAAAAGTTTCTAAAATCTATTTTATTTATTTAACTAACAATGCAATCACGAAGGTGGAATTGAAAAAAGATGAAAAATATTTGCAACCCATTCCAAAAAATGTCTATCGTTTACTTTTTGATGCACTCTAAATCCAGAAATTCTACAAACTTTATAACTGATGCATAAAAAATTCATGAGAATTTTGCAATGCATTAAAATATAACTTCATTTTTTTCAAGTCAAATAACATAGCTACCCAAACCTTATTTCTACAAATATTTATGTAGTAATGAATAAGTTATTTTCAAAACATTTTTATAATACGAGTTAAATCTTCTAGGAAGAAAGACCAAAATATGGGCTTGCTACGTTATTTAAACTAATATTTCCATTAATTTAATTTAGTATTTATTTTTTAAACCTGTTTTTAAAGAGAATTTTTTAGCAAAAGATTTAGAAGTAAGAAGAGTTGCTTAAAATTAATATAAATGTTATGTTTTTATAGTACAGTGAGCAAGGAAAAGGAAATAAACAAAAGATTATTGATTTTGTTCAAATTTTGAATTTTGTATTTTAAAATATACTGAGATTAAAGTGGTGCAAGCATTTGTATACCATAAATTTCAAAAATGTTTCGACAATTATATATTATATTTTTCGACAATAAAATAACAAAAAAAAGTAATTTTTAAAATTCTATTTTTTACGTGGAATAATCATTGAATGATAAAGTTTAAAAATTTTTATTTTTCATCTTAAATATATTAATAAATCAGTAAAAAGATATTTTAAGTTACGGAATATAATTTCTTTGAACAAGCATATTATAAATTTTTCCATGCATTCATATTTTATTTTTAGGAATTTTTCGTCGACTCATTTCTTTCAAGCTTAGACTTTTGCCCTAAAGTTGCTTTTATCTCGATTTGATTGGTTTTTACATGTCGCACGTTGGTTTTTACATGCATACGAGAGTTACACTGATAGGCACACTGCCACAATTTTAGTTCGGTTATCAACTGGGTCCCGCCCTCTGTTTTTGTATGCGTGGACATTTTGGTGCCATTAAATTAAAGTGAATTTCGTATCACTAAGAGACATAATCAAAGAAAATACAATCCGATCAGGTGCCCAGTTTTTTGTATGGGAAATAAGCAATTTTACTCTGAATCACTAAAAATAAAAAATGCATTTCATATTCATTCGCTATACCATCTAAATAATTTTAAATAATTTTGGATGAAGTTAATTCAGTTACATTACTACTGTTACATAGAATTTTAGAATGAAGGAAAATTCAGATTTGGATATTATTAGAGGATGATTTCATGCCTATGTTTCGGTTAAATTTGGTTTTGCTGAAGAAGAAAGTTACACAATCTTTGTCATTAGCTCGTACAGCTTCTGAAATAGTTTTACTGAAGAATAAAATTGAGGTAATTAATCGAGAAACGATTCAAACTGCTGATGCACTATGTTTTTAAAAAGTGAATGCCTCCCTACCAAAGCGTGAGCAAGATTCAAAGTCGTAACAAACCAGTGCTAAAAATTTAATGTGAATGCTTATTTAACAGCATATATGAATTGTATTTGAAAAATTGATTAGTATCAGCCAAAATACTTATTCTAAGCACATATTTATTAACGTTTGGGGAAAAATTTAAAATATAGAAAAGAACTCTCAGGAGAAAATACTTTTCCTTCAACGACATTTATGCATATTACTTGAATAAATCGTCATGTTTAACATAAAATGATTGAAAAATTTCATATACTTCAATAAAAGTTTTGCTTAAAATATGTCTGCACGTTGAGCTATTTTATTTCATTTTGTTGTTGTTGTTGTCTTTGGCCATTAAGGCAGAGGGGATGCGATGGTTCTTGTTTTCCGGCGGCACCATCTATGGTCAAGACTTCGACTTCTGCCACACCCATACGTCACGTCCATTCATATATACATCAATTCATTCATCCACAGATCGTAATTTTGACCTGAACCAAAGAACGACCGATTTCCAGTTCAGTACCCCCAGAGCTATAATTTGCTATTGGAACATGGAGGATTTTGTGCCCCTACAGATTTAGCTTGCAATAGTCACCATTTACTATATGGGGAGACTTCGGACTGCTTGACTTGAACTGACGTTTTCACGTGTTGCATAACGGATCGTATAGCAAAACGTTTCAAATGCTAATAGTTCATAATTTCTAAAAGTCAATAAAACAATTATATATCCATGAATATTATAATATTTTTTTTCCTTTTGCAATAATATAAAAAAAAGTTAAGTAAGTAAACGGAAAATAAAGAAGTAAAATAATATTGCTGAAATTAAAAGGAAACTATTTCACAAAGGAGGCAGTAAAGTATTGTAGCAGAAAATAAAAGTGAAAACATTTAAAAAAATATAAAAGCAAACTAATATTACAGAAATTAAAGAGTAAAGTACCTTATTTTTTTCCCAATAGGCTTGCAAATGTGTTCCTATTGTATGTAAATGATATGTTTTGTATTCAAGTTCAAAATGACAGCTTTCGCACTTGTGTCATTTCTTATAATAAACGTTTTTAAAACTAAATTGTTTTTTTTCTTCGATCCACATTGATTTTCTGTATCTATTCTAGTAACTTAATATTTAATTTAGTAAAGAAATATATTATGGGTGCGTAAGAAGATCGGAAAATAATGAGAAGGGAAATAAAAAAGAATGAAATAAAATAATAAAAAAATTAAAGAAGAGGTAAAAATTAATCGCATAAAAACATATTCTCTAATAAAAGGTAGAAAAATAGAAAAAGTATTTTGAACATTTACTGTAGATATTTAAAATGAGGATATTATTTTTTACACTAAAACTTACAATGAGATATTTTTTAATGAAATAATTAATTATTTTAATTTATTACAATTTATAGCTAATTCTTATCCCGTTTAATATTATTTTATTACATACTTGTTTATTTCTGTCAGAACCTTGTTTAATTTATATATTTTTGTATCAAAGAAAATCAAGCAAAAAAAAAAATTACTTTGCTCTTGCAAGATTGCGTAGTTCAAATATTAAAAAAAATCCATTGCTCTACGCAAAATAAAAGAATAGTGACAGAGAGAGAATTATATGCAAAAATATATGATACAATTCCATAAAAACACATTTTGTCTTATTTGACTTATTTTTTCCTATCTTCCTATCTTTTTTCTATCTCTTTAAAGTCTAGTACACTGAAATTTTATATCACATAATAAAAGATAGATATTAATCCTTACCTATTTTTGTTCTATCTAGTATATATTTCAGTGTATTTGATAAGAATCTTTATATCAAATTAAATAAATGAAGTTACAGAAGTATCAAGCGAAAATACTTTTTTTATTATTCTTTCAATTTAATTACTTTTATATGGATAAGTGAATTGTAAAAAAAATTGGGAGTTGAATTACAATCATTCTTTCGTGCGATTTTGTTACACTTCTTCGCTTCGGAATTATTTGGTGTATAAATAAGTTTCCGCCTTTTTCCATCAAAAATTAGCAGTTTATTGTGGAAAAAAACGTCTTAGCGACTTACTCTTATCTAACAGCACTACAAGAAAAAACTTTTAAGTGTATGAAGAATTTAATAACTGTACTCATGTTGTTCTAGGACAGAATAAAGTGATCTTTTGTTCCTCAATACAGTGGACTATATCTAGTACTATCTAGGTCTTTAAAACACTTAACAATTCAAGTTGGATACCGCAAACAGACTGTTAGCATAGACGGATTAAAGTCAGCGTTTCAGCTCTCTGAATTAAAGATTAATCACCCGAGAATTTGTGTATGACCAACTTCTAGACTGCTTTGCGGAGCCCTGTGGCGGTAGGGGAGAGTGGGGTCAATTGTAACAGGGTACGATTGTAACAGAGCAAAAATTTCGAGTGTCGGGTTCTAGATTTGGTTCCTAGGTGGCGCACAAGGTGTATTTAATAAATCTACATGTACACCCCTGATGGCAA